>NC_056732.1:1243920280-1244077780 GCF_019279795.1 Protopterus annectens | reverse complement strand
CTTTCTGCATAAACATGCAAAATATCACAAAGAAACACTTGGTTGTAAAGGGCTTAACAGTGGCAGAAGCAATGGCAGTGTGCATATTTCTTCTAGTTAAATAGTTTTTAGTATTAAGAGTGCTGATACTATTAGCAAATGTAATAACAGGAATACTTTATGAGTGCTTCACCAATGAGACCACACAGTTCTAGCTCTTATGAGTTAATCATGCAAGTTATCAAACTGCTGGTCTTTCGTTATATGTTTCTATTCAATCACAAAGGCATGTACTGACTGCTGAAGCCTTTATTCGTATAAATGCCCTACATAAGGAAGATTCTTCTTGGGCTTACCATATGTCTGAAGAAACACACTGTTCGACATGTGGATGATACCTTTCAAAGTAATTCTGATTTACTCACTCATTTAAACTCTCCCCCAGGCAGCACCAGATGTGCACGCACTGAGAAGTGTCCCAATAGCACTGAAAAATAGGACTGAAACTGTTCAATCTCACTGACTTCATTAGATGCAGTAAATCAGGAGACAGCTGCTGTGTGGGTGAACCACTGACATGTTTTCTTAAATGGAAAAAGTCCATCCTGAGTGGGCTCAGTAAATTATAAGGTATTTTAAAGGCAGTGGTGGAGTCACAACAGGTACATATTTATTCAGCCTAATGCCTAAAGTTCTATTAACTGAATGCAATGACTAGACTGCTGTGTATCTAGAGCATTACAGGTGTGTCTTGATAGGCTGAAATGACCAAGTAATCACCCAAAGGCGTTCATCACTGGTAGTATCAGGAAGCACCTGAAAATTTTTACTTTCTCTGGGAAATTAGTAAAACATTCAGGCTTGGATTTTTATTCCAGTTAGGATTTGGTCTTGTTTTTTTAGACTGAACTTATAGGAGCCTGCGCAAAGCACCAATTCTGTTAAGCCAAAACTTTAAATGTAACCCAGGAAGTATTCCATCACACAAAATAATTTTAAAATTCTGTCTCAAGAAACCATCAAAGAATGAAAAGTATTCAAAGCAATACTTTTTCTTTCAAGCTCTTGGAAGGTGAGACAGGTGTACTAAAAGTATTCAGTGTATGTATTTGTAATCCTGTGCAACAGTTTCCTGTTAATGAAGGATATTGATTCTACCCATACCAAGGTGTTAAATAGTAATCTGCCTGTCTTTGCTGTAATGTACATATCTATATTTAGATTATTTTACTTAAAAAGTATATTATGATTCACATGCATTTACATTTAAATTAATACTCAGTCTTTAATCGTTGGCATATCTTATTAAAGTATTTCATTGCATCTTTCATCTTTCTAATGCACTAATAACATTTGAAAGCATTTGTGTGGTTTTATATAAAATACATTTTCTTCTTCATTGGCTCTTTAAACAAGAGTTTTCCTTATTTACAATTATTCAAAATTCTCTGAAGTAGTGCTGTTGTTTGAGACTACCATGATGTTGTTATGATACTGATATTGACCTTTGCTAGACATTGTATAACGATCAGAAAATATCAGACAGCAGTCATTATGGAGAGCCAACCATTTCCACTTTTTGTGCTGTAACTGAAATATAAACATACAACTGACAATTAGGATGTGTGATCCAGAGTAAAACTTTTGGTAAGAAAACATGATAATTCTGAACACTCTTGTTACTTTTATTTCAATTTTTGAATATAGAAATACACAGTTGAAACCTGTAGGACTTTCACCAGCACAGATGTCAGTAGGAAGATATCTTAATGCCATTGTACCTAGTTTATATTCTTTGTTAGCCTAAAAAACAGCAGAAAAGTATACCTCTCAAGCTCTAATCATGAGAAATCTGGACAAAGCCAAAAATGATGAGGTGATAAGTGCCTCAAATCAGGGACAGATTTTAATATATTGCTCTTATAAATTTAGAAAGTTACTTGAATAAGAGGTTATGCATTTCCATGCATTTTTGGAAGGATATGAAGTCTGAAACTCAAATGTAAGTCATTAGGTAGTGACTTCAATACTCAATAATTTACCAGAAAACCACACATTTTATGAGATACACACCAAATATAAGAGGCAAAAATCCCGACATTCTGTGAAAATCTATAAAAATTAAAGACAGGCAGTATAGATAAACATGTTAATATGATAGACCATTGGGGAATCTCACTGCATTGCAAAAAGTTGGAAGAGTTAGGTTGAAGATGGACTTTGGTCTTATTTTGCAGAAATGAGGATGGGCTTTAGTCTTACTGTTTAACTGGCCAAACAGATAAAATGAGATTGTTCAAACCCAGACATATATAGAAATTAAAAGCATGTAATTAAGCAATCTGGTCTTGAAAAAAAATAGCTGTTCAATTATCAGAATTCTAGTACATTACCTCACATATCTTTGCTAAAAAAAGCACTACCAAAATATTTCTCATAGGGTTTTTCTTAAGGTCAAGTTCAAAATTTAGAATTTTCTTCAAAATGATCCTAATGATAGTTTGACTGTTCAGTTGCATGCTTTTCCAAACAGTGTGGTATTTCCTGATGCAACCACTGTGAAATGATGTTTAAGATACTGAGGACTGATTAACAAGCCAGTTTGACAAATTGAGTCTACATAATATAATCTGTGTGCACTTTGAAGTCACTATTTTTCTCCATAGTTCAGTTTTCATTGTAGTATTGCATATCATATGATTATGTACAAGAAAGTTTTACTATATTCTGGAAGTAGGCATTATTGAGTGAATCCCTAGTTAATTTCCAATTGATTCTTTTATTCCTCTGCTGCGATAAACAATGCTGAGCACTGCAACATGCAGTGCCATGCAGAACTGTACTAAACAGACAGATGCTCTTCCAGAGTCAAATTCTCTACAAGTGAATCCAGTCATTTCATACCTGCTAATAATCTGTAGCTGTATTCTGACACTGTCTGCTAATTACATTGCACCCATTAGTATCTTAGATAACTGGGAACTGTCCTTCATCTTATCTTATGACTGTTTCCCTTCTTACAGTACAGATACAAGCCATTTTTAAATAAATTCTTAAGCCATACTCGTGTAATATTACTTATCCATTGTATATTATAAATATGAACCACTTATTAATAAATCCCCAAGCCACATTCCTGTAATACCATAAATTATTTCCATTGAGCTACTAACTTCTTAAACTTTTTTGTAAAATCAAATAATATTAAATTATTTTACTATATTTGTAGATGAAAATGGATGGTCAGCCACCTTGTCCACACTCAGTAGGCAGCCTCATATGACTTGGTATACTCAAGCAGTGTAATAACTGCCAGATGCTCACAAATAATGGATTATTACTTAATTTGGTGCTATATAAATGTGAGAGATAAACTTCCTTAACCAAATTGGAAGACTTCCTCTCACAAACAAATATAATAAGTGAGCAGAATACACCACCACCACTGCATTCCAAAAAAACATACACAATAAATTATCATATGTGAATGCCATGAAGAAAGTCCTTGCCTATGTTTCCAAGACCTAGTAAATCTAGGACTGAGCATGAATCAATCACTACAATATATATTAGCACTAGTACAGTAAATGGACACAGGCAATTAACTACCCCAAAAGCAGTGCACCCAGACACCCTATTAACAAAAGTGTAATAGTGATTGGTGACTCCATTGTTAAACACACTGACTCAACCCTTTTGAGGCTGGACAAAGAAAGGGCTGCAGAGAATTGCCTTTCAGGAGCCAAGATTTCCAACATATTAAGGACCACAAAGGCTGTTAAGCCAAACAAATATGATTATAATATGGTATTGGTCCATGTGGCAGTAAATGACCAGGCACATAAAACCTGAAGGATATGCAGAGAGACATGACAGAATTATCAATGCATGTCACAAATGCAGGTAGGATCCTTCCTTCTCCTTGAATGATACTAAAGTCCAGGGAAAATGACTGGCTTCGGCAAAAGGCTGTGTAATAGTGTCATTCTATGGGGTCCGGTTTGTGTCAGCATGGGAGGAGATACTAGGCTGGCACTCTTGTTTTGACAGGGATGGCTTGCACTTCTTGTTCCAGAGCTCCCGCATACTAGCTAAAGCCTTTGCTTTTCATACAGCATCTCTCTCAGACAGAGTACAGCTATTGGATCTCCCAACCCAACAAAAGAAACAAATCAAGCACAGAATTCATAAAGTGGTTTTGCTCTACTCCAGGACTCTAAAAATCAAATTACCTGATCCTGAGCTCCTGCTGAATTTGGGGCACATACCTGTGAACTATCACAGAAACTTGACTGAAAAGTTTAAAAAGCACTCGCACCATACATGTGTTTTTCACCTATTATGCCTTTTGACATGATGATAACTGCCGTGAAGTATTCATATCAATTAAAAACCATATCACTTCTAGGCAGATCTCTAGTAACCCAAAAACTGAATTGATCAACATTCAAATCACACTAAATATTACCGATTATCAGCTTAAAGCATGTTACATATCCCTTGTGTGTTTCCAGAAAACCATATTAGGTTCCTAAATATACCGAATGATCTTCAAATTTATAAGAATTCCATTAACCTAGGAGACTACCTATATCTCAACTGTAGGTTCCACCCAAAACTTTCATGATTTCTTAAACAAAAACTCCCTGAACCAAATTGTCATGGAACCCACTAGAGGACAATATATTCCTGACCTCGTTCTTACCAATATTGTAACAACTATCCCCCTGGTACTCCTTTTTCCAGTTCAATATGATTGCAAATAGGTAACCTCTTTCATCAAAATCTCCAGTTAGATGCAAACCATCACAAAGTTCAGAGAATTCAAACATACAGACTTTCTACATTCTGTGGTGAAGTCTCAACATTTAAATTTAACTGTATTACCCAAGATACTGATATAGCAAGTAGTTAAGTCAACAAATTTAGTGTGCACCTAGATAAATGCATTGATCAGGCAGTCCCTACCAGATTCAAATATTAAAAGTAAACCAACTTAGTAGTCAACTATGATAATACAATTGTATAAAGGTTGGCCCCAACATTTCAGCTTTATTAGAGGTTCATCCTGTCTAATGAATCTGATCACTTTCTTGGACAGAGTAACGCAAGCTGTGAGCAGTGGACATGCTATCCATAACACATACCTCAACTAGGCTAAGGCTGTACTGTTAAAATAATAAACAAGCTGAATGAGTTCCAAATTGACCCCAACATAAGTTTATTGGGTAACAAATTGGTTGAGAGATAGAACCCTTGTGGTGAGGGTGGCAGTAAACATAAAGGTAGACAGCAATGTTCCTCAGAGATTGGTGCTTGGATTTCTATTATTCGTCATTTTCTTCACAGATCACCAATGACTGCAAACTTGGTGTCACCCTCATGCCCCTCTGATATGTAGAATTCCAACTGGAACTCATACATGTCAATAACTGGTGCTTAGAAAATGGGGTAAAACTAAACACTAAAATGTTAAATATCATTTCATTTGATAAACACTCCATTCATCCATCTTGTAGTATGTAAAACGCCCCCCACCCAAACTGAAAGTGTGTTAAGAGACCTTGGAATGTAGGTGGGTAATTTTGACTCTACAAAACGGATTAGGGAATCTTTCTACTTAGTGCAGGTGATTGCAAAAGGCAATTCATGTAGAGGCAAGTAAGTTCTTACCCCTCTATATTTTGCATTGCTCACAGCTATTATTGAATACAGTATCGCTTTTAGGCTGTATCTTACTAGGCAAATCAAGAAACTGGAAAGCAGTTAGAGGTTCCTAATTAAAAAGATCACAGAGTTAAAAGATGTGAGAGCTATTGGGAGATGCTGGAAGTACTATATCTCCTTTCACTGACCTGCAGAATTCTTAGGAGCAATCTGTGTCTTCCCTTCAGGCCATTAAGAACCCTGTAGTCCAAGATGTCTTATATCATCACAAATCAGTTCTACTAAAATTAGAACTAAGTATTTAAACCTGCTTCAGCAAATAAACAAATTACACTGGAGAGACACACTTGTCATGTAATGTTTACCCTTTCTCTGGAACAGTCTACCATTCTAAATTATGCAATGAAACACACTTTGTTTCTTCAAAAAGAAGTTAGACACTTGATGGGTATTCACACCTTCATTCCTAGTTTATCTGGTCTGTTGCTCCTTAAAAAAGGAGGGAAGGTCTATACATAGGAATTGTAAGATGTAAATGGCCATCCTTATATTTTCTATATGAGTCTATGATATCTATGTATCTAAAAAAAAGATATATATAAATGATATATATATATATATATATATATATATATATATATACATATATATATATATATATATATATATATATATATATATACATACATATATATATATATAGAGAGAGAGAGAGAGAGTCTACGTTCATTAATCAAATTTACACTTACCTGAACAACTAAACATCAAACTGATTTCACCAAAACCTTATTAAAAGAAATGGACACAAATTAGTCCCATTAAAATGGGGGGGGGGGTCACCCCCCCACGCACACACCCTAACTAAATATACCAACTCTGAGATCGCACTACACTGGGGAAAAGTACAAAGTTCACCCTGCTGGTCAAGTGGCTTGTTTACCTTAGAAAAAATACCAGTGATTTGTTGATTCGAAATAATAAGGGTCCATGAAGTTGTCTACTATTTTTCAAATTCGGGTAAGTGTAAATTCGATTAATGAAGGTAGCCCCATATATAGATATATATATATATATATATATATATATATATATATATATATATATATATAGGACTATTGAACGAAAGTTCAATAGTCCGAATCCACAATCAAAAGCGCTTTCGTTAAAGTGTGTTAAAAAAGAAAAAAAAAACATTAATTCACGTTTTTGCAGGGGGACAAGCCCCCCTGCACCCCCCACACCCCCCACACTTTAATATTCTCACTCCGAAGTCGCACTACAGTGTGGAAAAGGGAATTTTCCCTTATCCCCACTGTAGTGCGATCTCTGCAAGAGGCATACTTACGCGAAATTGCTTCTTCGGTGAAAAACACTTTCGTGCAAGTATGCCCGGCTGAATCTGTTTTGGTGATGTTGCCGTTCGGGGATCCATACAGATCCCATAGATATATATATATATATATATATATATATATATATATATATACATGCAAGAAATGTATTTATTTGTAGCATATATGTATTTATTTTACCTTTCTTTTAAAGTAAGGGGGTGCAGCAAATGTGATCATATGCAATGTATACTGAGATGATACCATACCTACTTTATATCCTTAAATGGGAGTTAGCAGTTGTTTGGTCTGTATGCTACGTGATATCTTTAAAACTGAAAGTAAATAAAAGTTGTCACTGAATGCACATTATACGTAATGCCTCTTCATTTGTTCATCTTGATATTATTTATGCTTTACTATAGCTGTATTCCACACTTTTAATTTTTAAACATCTGTAGTTCTAAATTTGTTGAATGGCAACCATTATTATAAGTGTTTTTTCCCAAATGGTGCATATTCATCTGGCAGTCATGGCAGCCCTCTGTGCTTCCATATATTTAGATGAGCTATGAGTCTAAATATGTTATAAATAGAGAAAGAGAAAGAAAAAAGGGAGAGAGATTATACATACAATGTGCAGTCATCATAATTTTTTTCCCCAGATTAGTACAGATGGTTATATTTTCCTTTTCTGCACGTAGAGGTACTGTATGTATTGTTAAAGCTAATTTCTACAAATCCAAGAGTCAGTTTTCCAAAAAATAAATATGGCTTAATGAAACACATGGGGAGGGGCACTAAGTTTTATTTCCATTTACCATACCATGCACATTCACTTTTAGCATGTATTGTTTATTTTGTTTATAAATATATGCTGCACAGGTTGTCAACATTCTGATCAGTATGCTTCAGTCAACCTCCTTATGTGTGTCATGTATCTGTCTCAGTATAAATGTGTACTGGCATTTGTTAAAGGAAACCATGCATTTAAATTTGTATCATTTTTATGCAAATGTTGATTTTCTGAACTCTCAGGCTCATTCACTTAGTGCTTTCATTGTGGTCGAGTAGGATGCATTGGATATATTAGATATGTAAATTATTGTGAACTTGGGTTCAGCCTTCACTTCTGTGCCCCTTTGACTATTTCCTCAGATTTATTTCCCAAAGAGCAATTTTGCAAAATTAGCACCTGGCTGTTAGACTCTGTAAGGTCATGCATTTGTATCATCATATTCCTGCTTAAACCCATCTCTGGGTCTTGATATTTTGTCTACTGACCTATCTAAAAATCTGCTATAATTAATTCATGTCATTTAAATTTCCCCTCTTAGCACTGCAAAGATGCAGGCACTGCAAGAAATAGTGGAGCAATGGAGCAGTTTGACAGGAAATCTTTTCTGTTGACATCTTAATGAAAATAGCAGCTACTTTTTAAGCATCAGTCATTTCTGCTAGTCATATAATACAGCCAAACCTTTTTCCATCTAAACCAGTCTTCCTCACCATATGTGTCTCATTTCTCTGGCACTATAATATATAAATGACTGCATCATTTATATCAGCGTCACTAACAGAAGGCAAAAACCGATGCTCACAGCTTTAGCCTTTTTACACTGGAGATTTCTTCCATATATAAATACTAGGCCAGTTGAGGTTGTGGCTCATTTTAAGCTTAACTAATTTTCACTGGTGTGTATCAAACACTGTACCTGTTGCATGCGAGGTAAACATCTTATCCATCATGCAACGCCTGTCTTCTGTGGGAATCACTATTATTATCTGTGTCAAATGCTGGGGATTTCACTTATTATTGGAAAATAAGTTGGCATGTCAGTAGGAGAATGACATACAGCATTTCAAAGTAATTGTGGTGGGTAATGGTAGCCAGAAAAATAATAGTGGTGGGCAAAGAGGAGAAAATTAGGACATGTAGAAAAATGTATATGTCATACGTGAAGGGCTTGATTTAACAGTTTTGGTCTAAATTGCAAAATACTCTCTATTATTATAGGAGTTATTGTAGAGTAATGTTGCTTTGTAAGAAGGAATTTTTAACAGAGTAGCTCACTTCGATTGATAAGTTCTCTAGAATCTCGTTGTGCATTTACTTCTATATCAGGCCATTCTTTTCTTTCTGTACAGAACAAAATGTAACTCTACAGTGCGGCTGAAGGGGAAACAGGATTACTATAGTGGAGACATGATGATCAAATGAGCGGGAGCTGTCCAACCAAGTACCCAGGCCTCTTATGACCATATCTGTTTGAGAAGGAGTACCACATATAACACATAAAGTGGAAGCAGCTTTTTTGCTGAATGCTGCTATGCTACATTTTTTTGTATTTAGGTTGCAACTATTTTATGAACACTAGGTGTGTGCATGTTCCAGCCGTTTTTGTAACACTTCAGTATGAGTGGATTTGTGGATAACAGTGACCGGTTTGCAGTCATCAGTAAACCTGATCAGCTTCACTTCACAAGTATTGACTTGTATGCCTACAAAATAAATACCAAACAGAAGAGGGCCTAGAAATGATCCCTGCGTAACCCACTAGCCACAGGTTTACATGCAGAGTGTGTACCAGAAAATTTTACTACTTGATTTCTGCTGGATATCCAGTTTCCAATCTAGTGGACAATGTAGAGATTTTCAGTAAGTTTGTCTAACTTTTCAGTAATACTGTCATGAGGATAGCATCAAAAACCTCGGCCAGGTGAAGATAAGCAGCATGCATGGAGTGACTGTTTTCCGCAGGCCTTCTAATCCTTTCTATTAAATTTAAATGTCCAGGAGGCAGGACCTGCCCTTCACAAAACCAAACTGATTGGGATCTAGATCAGTTAAGCTGCCTATATCTGTTTAAATGAGTTCTGCTATGATATGTCCCACGGTTTTGTATATATGGCTGGTGATATTTTCTATGGTTTTTCATATAAGATAGGAGAGGCTGATGTGACTTTAGTTACCTAGGTCTATAGAGGGGTTACCCTTGTATAGAGGCATCACAGTGACTGTTCTCCAAGTATGAAGGAAACCCCTGTGGATAGGAAAAAGGTTGAGGAGTTTAAGTAGAGTTCAGACAGTGCATATTTAGCACTGATGACACTGTAGCTTTGTATGGTATCTCACACACAAACATTCTTTTTTTGCCTTTGACAGAGATTCTAGGACTGGTTCAAAGGTCATTGCAGGGAAAAAATAATTTTTGGGATAGTGGGCTCAGCAACATGGGTACATGGGGTATAGTCAGCATTAAATTTGTCTGCTAATACTTTGGCTGTATCTTTGGGACTGAAATATATGATATGATTATGATGAGCTCAGTGCTTTGTTGAACATTATTCTTTACTTTTCTGGCAGAACTCAACAACACAGTAACCAAAGAGTGGAAACAACGCCAGCCACAGTACCATAGACCAACCTTTTATTCAAAACAGAGTTTACGTCTTGCAAAAAAATCTGTTAAAATCTGTTAAATGCTTTCATCCCACAATAATGAGGAGTTCTTCAGAAGAGATCACATTAATACAACCCAGGCCTTATATACCAATTACATAAATGCCAATATACTAATTAATACACCAATTAAAACTTAAAATCAGCTATATTATACTTTTAAAATATCTAAATATACTAAAATTTGAAACACAAAAACCTTTTATCCCATCAAATTTCTCATTTTTAGCACACAATTAATACTAACAGTTTTGTTAATACCAGGGTATTTTGTGGCATTTAACCTAACCTTCCATTTGAGCTCGCAAATGTCCATATGTTTAGCTACTACCCTTCCTTGTAGGTCATTAACTATTTGCTGCAGCACCAGAAAACTAAAAACATGATCATTATAAATCTGTAGGTGCCTCTACAGAGCATTAGTTGTCTTCTCATTTCTAATATCTTGTAAATGCTCATACATCCTTTCCCTAAAACATCTACACATCTTGCTGATGTAAAATACAGGGCATTTTAAACATTTTGCCATGTAAACGGCATTTTTGCTTTGACAATTATAATGCCGCTTAATATATATGTCCTTACCACTTAAGTTAAATCTTTCCCCCGATATAATAACATAGGAGCATTCCAAACACATTCCACATTTGAAATTTCCTTTATTTCTATTATTAATACCTACATCAATTCTGTTACCAAGTTCTAATATGTCTTTGAAGGATCTATCCCTTCTAAATACAAATGTTGGTGCTCCACCCAACTTTTCGACCACATTTTTATCAATGTATAATACTTCCCAATTTTTCTTAATTACTTCACACACCCTGTCCAAATCCTTGTTAAATGTGGAAACAAAACTCAAATCTCTATTTTCCTTATGTAATTTTTCTTGTGATACAAAATTTATTTCACTAACAAAATTATTAGTCCCCAGTATGAGTTTGTATACCCCTTCCTGTCATTTGGTTATCACTTCTTCCCTTATTTTACTCAATAACTCCATTGGATAACCCCTTTTACTAAATATACCCAATATATACTGTATTTCTTCAACAAATTCATTTTCATAAGTCACCATCTTTGCTGCTCATACAAATTGCCCTTTTACTATGACTTTTTCTTTTGGTGATAGGGGTGCCAACTTCCATAATCCAAGTAGGAATTAGAAAACATAGATTTTCTATATATCCCAGATGCCAGTGTTTTGTTCTCCTAATCCACCCTCAATTCCACATTCAGATAAGTTACTCTGTCATAACTATAGTCATGGGTAAACTTGAAGAATTCCACTGTCTCATTTATATATTTTATAAATTCTTCCAATTTGTTTTCAGACTCTGTCCAAATCAAAAAGATATCATCCAGGTATCTAATAAAACATTTTATACTATTTTCATAGCAGCTTTTAAATATATATATTTCTTTTCCCAAAATGACATTACATAATTGGCAAAAATGAGGACACAAGCTGCCCCCATCACCACACCTGTTACCTGTTTATAGAATTGGCCTTCAAAAAATAAATAATTATTCTTTAACACTGTTTCCATCAACGTCACTATCACGTTAACCTGGTCCTGATCATATTCAGCAATTGTGTCTCTAACCATATCAGACATACTTCCTGTGGTATCACTGAAAACAAATTACATATGTCAATAGTAACTAAAATCATATTTTCCATATATTCAATGTGATTTAAGTTTGCCAAAAATTGCCAAGAGTCCTTACATATATACTGGAAGCACTTCAAACCTTTTTTTCATATGGAAATCCAAGTATTTTCCTATAAAACACGTTTTAGCTCTCTTCCCATCAACTATGGGTCTAAAACTAGGATTTTTAATCCCTTATGTATTTTAGGGATTCCAAAAGTACTGGACACAATAGGATGTTCATTTTTCATGTATGCATGATCTTTTTCATTAATCTGCCCTTGATATAACATATCATCCAACATCATGTCTAATTATGAAATATTAATTTCATTCAAAGAACTTTCGTGATAGGGCTGGTAATATTTTCCATGATTTTGCATATATGATAGGAGAGGCTGATGGGACTATAGTTACCTGGGTCAATAGAGGGGCTACCCTTGTATAGAGGCATCACAGTGACTGTTCTCCAAGTATCAAGGAAATCTCTGTGTATAGGAAAAAGTTGAGGAGTTTAAGTAGAGGTTCAGATAGTGCATATTTAGCATTGATTACACTGTAGCTTTGTATGGTATCTCACACAGAAACATTATTTTTTGCCTTTGACAGAGATTCTAGGACTCTAGTGATTACAAAGAAAAATAAATTTGGGGATAGTGGGCTCAGCAACATGGGTACATGGGGTATAGTCAGCATTAAATTTGTCTGCTAATACTTTGGCTGTATCTTTGGGACTGAAATGCATGACGTGATTATGAGCTCAGCGCTTTGTTGAACATTATTCTTTACTTTTTTGGCAAAACTCAACAAGAGTTTGCAGTTTCCTTTGGTATCTGTAGCAGCCTTAAATTTGTTCTGCTACTAGTACTCTTAAGTTCCTTGCAGGCATGTTTCAGCATGGTCCTGAGGCAGGCAGATGGGGATTTCTTGCAACTTTTCATTATGTCCCCCCTTTTGTTATACAGTTTAGTAATATGAGATTACCACCAGAGAGGGTTATTCCTGAATCCGCCCATTACATTTAGCAAGGACAGGTACAGACCTTTATATGCAGCTGTTCAGATACTGTTAAAAAATGAAGGTGAATGTGGCAGCCCTCTCAGTTAGATTCATTTGCAGTTAAAGTAGTTTTGCCCAAGGCAAGTCCCTAAAGATGGCTTTAGTTAGAGGTGGGGTGCTACCATTAAGCCTGATAGTGAAGGTAACTGATTTGTGGTCAGATTAAACTAGGGATGAGGCAATGTGTGGTGGAGTATAAATGGGGAATAGGTTGGTAATGCCCAGGTCAAGGATATTAGAGCCTCTAGCAGGTATTTTTACAATTTGCTTCAGCACACTGATATTATCAAAGTCTGGGAAATTCTGAGTATACCCATTTTTAGTGGCGTAAGTGTACAAGTCAATGCATGGATCAATTAAAGTTACTTAGTAAGCCAATATGCAATTCAGGTAGACTTCCTCCTAGTAAAGAAAGACCACTGGGGTAGAATCAGCAATTGTAAGGACATCCCCGGTGAAACAGTTGGACTGCAGCATTAACCAATGGTTGACACACTCAGCTGCAAGCATTGCCCAGAAAAGGCTCTAAGATCAACTAGAGAGAAAGCACAGGAGTTTAAGGAATTACTTGGGGCTCTAGCACCTCTGGAAGAAGAGGAAATATGTGAAGTTGAAGAAAAATGGTAGCATCTCAAAGCAGCATATTTGAGGATTATAGAAAGATATGTGGCCCTACCAGGTATGAAAATAAGGTACATAAGGAAAGCTGGTGGTGGAATCCAGAAGTCCAGGTAGTCATCAAATGAAAGGAGTGCAGGAAAAGGTGAGAGATAGAAAAGATGCACCAGATGAGATGAAATACTATTTGGCTAACAGAGTGGATTTGCAATAGCAAAGAACAAGGCATCAGATGAATTCTGCCATCTTTTGGAAAGTTACTCAGTAGATGACACAAAGAAACTATATCAAGTTGCAAGGCAAAGAGAGAAAGATAAAACAGATAGCCACATACCTTTCACAAGGGAAGCCAGAAACATCCTGCTCACCGGTCCGTATGACATCAAAGGCAGACAGAAGAAGTACTTCCAGCAGCTTCTGAATGAAGAAAACCCCACAGAAGCTGTACTGCCGCAGACACAGCCTACAGTGAAAGAAGAGGAGGCGCCCACCCTAGAAACAGTAAGAAAAGTAGTATGGAAAATGAAGCCAGAGGAAGCAGCAGGCTCAGATGAGGTCACACAGATATGATCAAGATGCTGCATGAATTAGGGCAGAAATGTTTCCTGAGGGTACTTGTAGGAGTACGAAGAGAAAGGTATATCCCAGATGACTGGAAAATAACCAGCCTAGTGCCAGTGTACAAGATCAAATGGGACACCCACAACTGTGGGCAGTATAGAGGCATCAAACTCCTGTCACAACACATGAAAGTTCTAGGGTCAGTGACTGATAAATGAGTATGCAGCATACTAGAAAATAAGATGGGAGATGAGCAGTTCCGATTCAGAGCACCACCAACTAGATGTTTGCACTTTGACAGATAGTTGAGCAGAAGCTAGAGATGAGGAAAGAGTCCGGTTGCACATTCCTAAACTTAGTGTACTGCAAGGTCATAAGAAAGCTGATTTGGGAAGTCCTGCAGTGATTTGAAGTCCCAGAAATATTAGTACAAGCTATGTACAAGGACCCATTGATTCAAGTATGAACAGTGTTCGGTCACACTGAGGGTTTTCCAGTGGTTGTGGATGTGCATAGGGCTCATCTCTGAGCTCACTGCTATTCATACTGGTGATGGACTACATTAGCAA
Source organism: Protopterus annectens (assembly GCF_019279795.1). Lineage (NCBI taxonomy): Eukaryota > Metazoa > Chordata > Ceratodontiformes > Protopteridae > Protopterus > Protopterus annectens. The sequence goes on along the minus strand of NC_056732.1, from coordinate 1,244,062,878 downwards.
ACAGGTCAGAGGTGACAGATCAACAGAGTTGCTGTGTGTACATGATGTGGCATTGCACACAGACTCAGAGCAAGAACTTCAGCAAAGGATAGGAGAATGGAATGCAAAAGTGAAGGCATGTGGGATGAAACTAAACACAGATAAGACAGTGGTAATGGCATCAAATGAGGGAAATCAGAAGAAGCTGAGGATTAAGATAGAAGAGAAAATATTGGAACAGGTTAACAGTTTCAAGTATCTGGGAGGATGGTTGAGGAGAAGGGAAGTCTGAATGAGGAGGTCAAAGCTAGAATCAGAGGGGTTGTAGACAACTGGTACAAAGTGTCAGGAGTAGTGCATGACAGAAGAATGCCAAAGAAGCTGAAAAGGAAGGTATATGGAACAGTGGTGCTACCAATACTGCTGTATAATACAGAAACTTGGGCAGTAAAGGCAGAATAGTTGAGGAAGCTAGAGGTGATGGAAATGAAGTGCCTGAGATGCATGATAGGATGTGTCCTGTGGGACAAAAAAAGAAATGAGGGCATCATAGCAGAAGCCAAAGTAGCTTCAGTTGCAGAGAAGGTCAAAGAGAACAGAGAATAGTGATTCAGGCACATGTGCAGAAAAGCAGAAGACAAGATGGTGAACAATATTTAAGACAGACAGAAAGAAGGCAAAAGGAAATGAGGGCATGCAGCAAAGAGGTGGATGGATTGTGTGAGAGACCTGCGACAGTCAGGCATGACTGTCGAATAAGATAGGAGAGTGACATTGAATCAAGAGAGGTGGTAACAGCTGACATGACATCCTTGACCCCATGTAGAAAAAAATGGGAAAGGGGGGGTTAACAGTGATGAATGATGATGATGATGATGATGATGATGATGATGATGATTGACTTTTTTATTATTGGGACTTTTTTATTTCTAAGGCATTGTTAGTTGTAGATTATTTCTTAAAATATAAAATCAGGTTTGTAAAAGTAATGCTACTTCAGCTGCCTTGAGAAAAAAGGTGAGAGGAATAATATTTTTTTATTGTAGATCTCAGTTGGTAGCCTTCAGCTAGAGAAGATTAGTATGTTTCTGGGTCCCTTTAATGCTGGTATTGGCTACAAGTACTCACTCCTCAGGCCAATTTGGAGGGTCCAACTCACCGACAGCATGTCTTTGGGAGGAAACTGGAGCACCCAGAGGAAACTCACACAACCACAGGGAGGACATGCAGACTCTGCACAGAAGGCACCCCAGTCAAGGATTGAACAAGAGAACCTCTTGCTGTGAAGAGGCAATGCTAACTGCTGCACCACCGTGGCTGACCGTTTGAGGGAGTGTTATACTCCAAAATTATACAGGCATATATACAACTTCCTGCACTTGCAGTGTTGTGGTACGTAATCTGTTCCTTGATTGTGAATGGCTAGGAATTATTTGGCTAATCCTGTATACAATTAATGTGTAGTTGTGGGGCTACTTTATGACTCCGTATAGCTTTGGTGTTAAAGTTTAATGACTTAAACAGACTTTTATTATAAAGCTGCAATGGGGATGGGGGACTGTTTTACCTGGCTGTCCTAGTTACTAGTCCTACCTGTACAGCAAGACTAGATAAGAAAACAAAGTGCAGCTTTACTATTATGCAGGTTATACATATTATTATCATTTTTAGGATTTCTGTTTTACACAGAGGAGATTCTATATTACATTAACACTAATTATTAAAATTATATTTCCAGTTTAAGAATCAGAAACAACCAGGGGGAACATACATTGGACATTCAGCATTTTAAGTAGCATTTGAAAGAAAATCCATCCAAATTATCTTATGACCTTTCACAACTTTTATTACAAAAAAAAACTTAAAATGTTTTCTTCTCAGATTATCAAAATAGATAGTGCTGCAAAGTACTTTTATGTAAACCTTAAGCTTCTTAAATACTCAAACCAATCACATTTGACTAATCCCAAGTCTGGAAATTTTGAACATTTAAAGAAAGAGAATTTAAAAATGCATTTGTTTATAATTATTTTATATTTTATTTGAATTTGTTAACCAAGTTAGAGCACTGATCACAATTAACCAATTTCAGTCTCAGTCTGGAGATAAAGCCCACAACATTTGTTACAAAATATGAGACTATTGTAACACAATGAAAGACAGTGATAATAACAGACAAAATATTGAAATGCAATTATTTACAGTAAAGATAAAAAAATTGTTAAAGAGCATCTACAGTCTAAATACATGGCATTCCATCTGATACTAACAAAACAAATGTTCTATATTTCTGAAAGGTTTTATGCAGATATTCTCATTTAATCTGGGAGGCATACAACATTTAATTTAACATACCAGACCAATTCTTTATTCTCTAGTACATTATCTAGGTCATCTCTTGGGCTCTCAAACTTGTTATATCTATATATAACTGCTATATCTAGAATATAATCCTTTTCCATGTTTGGCATACCCCAATGCACTTATATATAAGGAATTATTACCATTGCTAGTTTTAATAGTGTATAAATGCTTGTAGATATGTTGTAACAGCCTCTTCATGATTTTACCTACATAGAAGCTATCCCAGTCATTACATCTCGCCTCATGTACAACAGCACTGGTATAACAATCAAAGTATTTTAGATTTATAACCTTTAAAATGATAAATTTTGAGTTTCCCTCCAAAACTTCACTGGGCCTCCTGTTAAACTAATATAATCCATTAATTGTTTTGTATAACATTCTTAATGTCTATATAATCAGTACTGTATATCAGTTTCATAGTATGATTGGTTCTTACTAGGTTTATGGCCAAAGAGGCCATCAAGAAGCTAGACCAGATCATCTGATACCAGTGAAAATTTATGATCACCCAACCAGTTAGCCAAATTGGAATTAAAGATATATGTCTGTGTGCATGCATGCATGTGAGTGTTCGTGTGTGCATGTGAACATGCATGCGTGTATATATGCTAGTGTGTGTGTGTGTGTGTGTGTGTGTTTGTGTGTGTGTGTATGAACATGCATGTGTACGGTGTACATGCTTTTTTAAAAGTTGCTAGGGAAGTGCTTGATTAGAAAGGGTAGCCTATTGTACAAATGGGGGATACGTTGGGTTAGGTATATGTCACACCATCTGGTGGTGTTGGTGTGAACATGTGTTTGATTTACCACTGGTTCTATTAAGGTGAAGGAGTTCAAAGATTCAGTGCACAAAACACTAAGCAATGATCACTTCCCAGGATTCTGTATAGCACTGAGTAGAGGGACTGGGTTTTTAGTCAATAAGAGTAGCTAAGGGTATGGAGACCTGAGATCTTTTTGGTGTGGAACTGCTGAGATGTCTCAAGCTGTTTTTAGGTGCTTAGTGAGGTACATGCTGAAGGGTGTATCATTTTCAGTGAAAGAATGAATAAAATGGGGCTACACCTCCTCTGGACCTTTAGAAGATACCACAAAAGATAAGCTGCACAGGGTAGAAGGATTTTCTAACCACCACAGATTTAGTAGTCAAAAGAGCCTATCAACACACCTGTCTAAGTTCCTGATGACTGTGTCAATTTTAAGTGGAATGGTACCTTTATGTTAAGCATTAATTTTACCAGATTTGAGAAAGGGAACTGTGCTCCTTTCCTTGGTGTTGAGGATAAGCAATGATGAGTACATGACATATTTGTTTTGTCCAGCCCTTGATGGAGAATTTAAATATCAGAATGGAATTTGGTAATTGCCCCCACTTTGCAGTCATCAGCAGACTTGGCTAGCCATAGTCCCATGATATCAGTTTTTACATTATAGGAGTGTATACCAAAGAGGAGGGTTTTAGGATATGGCCCTACTGGGCACCACTGGTGATATGTTTCTATCTAGAGCAAATATTCCTGACCTTAATGGTATGGTTTCTGTCAGACAGCCATGTACCAATCCTGTGAATTATGTATGGGTTAATATTGAGTTGGGAGAGAATGTCAATAAACTCAGCCTTGGGGATAGTGTCAAAGGCCTTGGCAAGGGCCAGATAAGCACTGTATACCATATACCCCATATCCATGGCCTTAGTAATCCTTTCAAAGAAGTCATCCAGGTTGAATGATCTGTGTTTTACAAAGCCAAACTGTGGCATACCCAGAGATGTTATAATATATTTCACTTCTTATTAGTTCAGCTGTAATACACTATACAACCTTGTAACTAATACTAGGTAGACTGTAACTCCCAGGGTCAGTAGAGGGACTACCTTTGTGTAAGGACACCACAACTGTCATTCTCCACAACTCAGGGACATAAGCAGTGGACAGACTCAGCCTGAAGAGCTGATTGATGGGTATGCTATGTGAAATTTTAATATTCTCAGCAGACATCCAGAGATATTGTCAACACCCATGTAAGCAGTGTTTTTAGTTTTGGAAAGTATCAAAAGGACTTGGTCTAAACTGACCTCAGGAAAGGGGTGTGAGCAGGTAATGGAGAGGAGAGAGGAGAGAGGAGAGGGTGGGTGGAGTGAAGCTGAAAGAGCATTCATTCACAATATTGGCCATGCGCTTAGAGTCATAGAAGGAGGTATAATTGGAGATAAGTTCAGTATAGAATTGTTTGCTACTTCTATCTCCCTAATGCAGCTGAAGAAGGCCTTATAGTTGTCTTTTGAATAAGCTGTAACAATAAGCTCATAGCTGACCTTACATTTCTTAATGGTAAATTTGAGAGACTTAGCAGTTTTAAATCACTTTTATAATGATAGTTATAGCTAGAAGCTTTTTCTTTTTGTTATGAAGTTTGTTGATGCGATGGTTTCTCCATACATGATTAGTTTCAGATGTGCTGTTATGCTTACATAAACCTGGTACAGATGCATCGATGTATCCATCTAAGAAGGAGTAAAATGCAGGCTTGGCATCAGCCACAGTTACAATGCTTGCTGTGAAGCTATACCATTTGCCATAACTTGTAAGATCAGCAAATAGTAAATAAATGATTTTGGAACAATCTTTGAATGTGAAGGAGCTATGAAAAAGCACAAAGCAGGTTTTCATAGAGATGATCACAGCAAGATTTGACTATGAAGGGGCCACAAGCAGGTGGTATAGTTAAGACAAATGTTAGTGAGGTCAAGATCAAGAAGAGTAACATGGTTGATGGGTAGGGGGACAATATGACACTTTCTAGGCAAGAAATTCCTGGGAATATTTACTCTTGCTAGTAAATGATTGCCAGTTTATGCACAGATAGCTGAAGGTACTCATAGTAAATGTATTAGGTTCAATATTAGCTTTTTGTAATTCATCAAGTTATTCTGCCTTTTGTAAAGTGGTTATAGATGGAGATCTATAATTGACTATAATCTGGTAATTTCTTTTACTGAGTGAATACTCTCCTGTCATTCCACACCTTCAACTTCATCCTTTTTCCATACATACTACCTACCTCAAACTCACCCTTTCTTTTTCCTCTACTCCTTTTTTAGCTGCTTGTTTCCTTAGTTCTTTTTTACTCTCGACCTATCACCTTTACTCACTAGCTATTTCCCCAACTCCTGCCCCCAACATATTTACCCATTCCTCTTCTCTTACTCTTGTATTCTCATAACTTGGCTACTTGGAATTTCTTAATGTAATTGTAGCCTGAACTTGTGATATATTATGCTTGCTATGTACTTGAAATAATGTTACCCATACTGCTATGTCAACTACTCTTGAAGCCACTATGTAATAGGTTATAATGTGTGTTTTTTTTTTCTAAATGTTCTACCTTGTAATAAGCTTATGTTTACGCTTTGTATACTCTAATTAAGTTTTTTGGAACTTTTCTCCTCGGGGTTCCCATTGAAAATGGGCTCTTCTTGGCCCAGTGGACTATCCTGGTCAACAAATGCCAATAAATAAATAAATAAACTAGGACTTCAGCCACTTACAAATTTGAATCATGCAAAATTTGTTGAGAGACAGTGGGGTTATGAATAAATACAGGTAATGGTCCACAGTTGCCTCTGACTCTAAATGCATGATAGCAGTTGTAATCTGGAATGCAGTGAATGCTACCACTACAATGGAATTAGACTTCTATAATTACACAAATACTGATGCCTCAAGATCAGAGTTTGCTGTTTAGACATCTGGCATTCACCAGTGCTTCCTTGTATACCACTGTGATTTAATACAGTTTATATACATAGACCACTGTAGTCCAGTACAGTGCACCAAAGACATCCCATGTTGTTGAATGGCATTCAGTAACAAATCTCATTGCAACAAGACAGTGCTACATATCACAACAGCTAAAGGCTCCAGAGCAAGGTGTACTGTACTTTTCAAAGTAACCATGTACAGCTACCTACCTAAGCTGCGTTTCCCCATATGTGATGTGCCACTGTCATGCATTCATAAAAGTGTTTCACTTCTTAGGCATGGCAGTAGAGCAAGGATCAGAGCAACCACAGTGAAGGAAAACAAACAGCTTTATTCACAAATATCCACATTAAGTGCTTTCTTCCCCTAAAGTTACAAGGGACTTCCTCAGAACAAAATCCAGAATCCCAACCCAACCTTATATATTACTCAATTATCACTAATTGTAAAATTGAATAATTAATAATTAAAATCCATCAGGAAAAAAGTCACTTCAGAAAAAATACATCAGAAAAAAATATATACATCAGAAAAAATATTTCTTTAAAATCAAAACTGATCTACATACAAGATGATAACCCACTAGATTTCATGAATAAGATATGTTACTTCATAAAAAATATAACTTCATAAAAATATTACTTCATAAAAAACGCATGTTTGGATTTAACCTAAAATGTTTTTTAACTTTAAAATATGGTTATACTAATAGCTTTGTTAATCCCTGGATACATGGTGGCATCAAGTCTCAACTGCCATCTTAATTCACTGACGTCTAAGTGTACATCCAGACATTTACACTGTGGGTCTTTTTTTAGGTGTTGAATTACCAAAAATGTAAAAGTATGGTCCGTACATTCATTCAAATGTCTAGCTACTGCATTAGTCTGCCTACCATGCCTGATGAAGTTGCCCAATGAAGTTACATTATTAATCCAGGAGCAGATCGACCACCAGGCTTGAATGCTGTAGTTCCGCTCAAACCCATGCTGAAAGATAGACGATCCAGGATTGGCTGAAAATGAGGTGTGTGCCTCTAAATGAACAGTGATTGGATACCATGATGATAAGCTGGAGAGAGGGTGATGGCTCGTTTGAGATTCCTGATTGGCTAAAGACGTTTTTAGCAATGAAAAAGGAATCCTAACCTTTATGAGCTGAAGAAGGCAAAGGCAAAAGCGTTTATAGTATTGCAAACAAAAGGACTCTTTACTTGGTTTTAAAACATTGCTTTTATCTTTGGAATAAAGAAGTTACGAATTTTAAACAGCTGTGGTGGTATTGTTTTGGACTTTCTGTTATTCTTAAAGATAGGTACCAAAACACTTTTTCTCCACTCCTCAGGCATCCTCTGACTTTCCAAGATTTCATTAAACAATCTGGTTAAAAACTCCACTTTCATTTCTCCTAAGCACCTCCATGCTTCCACTGGTATGTCATCTGGGCCAACAGCCTTTCCATTCTTCATTCTCTTCATAGCTGTCCTTACTTCCTCCTTGCTAATCTGTTTCACTTACTGATTCACTATCCCCACATCATCCAACCTTCTCTCTCTCTCATTCTCTTCATTCATCAGCTCCTCAAAGTATTCTTTCTATCTGCTCAACACACTCTCCTTGCTTGTGCATACGTTTCCCTCACTATCCTTTATCACCCTTACCTACTGCACATCTTTCCCAGCTCAGTCCCTCTGTCTAGCCAATCAGTACAGGTCCTTTTCTCCCTGTTTAGTGTCCAACCTTTCATACAACTTTCCATTTGCCTTATCCATAGCCTTCGCCACCTCTCTCTTTGCCATGTGCCTCATCTCCTTATACTCCTTTCTACTTTTTTCATCTCTTTGACAATCCCAATTTTTCTTTGCCAGCCTCTTCTTCTGTATACTCTCCTGTACTTCCTCATTCCACCACCAGGTCTCCTTGACCTCCTTCCTCCATCTAGATGTCACAATAAACACCTTTCCAGCTGTTTCCCTTACCAGATCTGCTGTAGTTACCCAGCTATTTGGTAACTCTTCACTGCCCCCCAGTGTCTGTCTTAGCTTTTCACTGAACTTCACCTCACAGTCACCCTTTTTCAACTTCCACCATTTAATCCTTTGCACTGCTCTCACACTCCTCCACCTCCTCTTGATCACCAACGTCATCCTACAGACCACCATTCTATGCTGCATAACTACACTTTCCCCTGTCACCACATTACAGTCTCCAATCTCCATCAGACTGGCCCTCCTGCATAGGATATTATTCACCTGTGTCCATCTTTCTCCACTCTTCTACATGACCCTGTGCTCCTACCTCTTCTTAAAGTAAATAGTCACCAGAGCCATGTCCATCCCTTTCACAAAATCCACTATCATCTGACCTTCTTTATTCCTCTCCTTAACACCATACCTACCCATCACTTCCTCATCCCCTCTGTTCCCTTCACCAACATGCCCATTGAAATCCACTCCAGTTACACTACTGAAAGCAAATCCTGGCAATGACCTGCAGACACTGACAAACATATTAGTGCAAGTAAACATCCCTGAATACAACAGCACATAGTGTATGTAAACATTCCTGAATACAGCAGCACATAGTGTATGTAATCATCCCTGAATACAACAGAACATAGTGTATGTAAACATCCCTGAATACAGCAGCACATAGTGTATGTAAACATCCCTGAATACAACAGTACATAGTGTATGTAAACACACACCCCCTAACTGTATATATCAACTCCAGGGTCGCACGACATTGGGGAGGGGGACAAATCCCAGTTTTATGCCTTGAATACTGGTTTTCGATCAAATGGGTTTCAGTCAAATGGTCTTTCGATCAAATGAAGTAGACCCAACAGCACATAGTGTATGTAAACATTCCTGAATACAGCAGCACATAGTTTATGTAATTATCCCTGAATGCAACAGCACATAGTGTATGTAAACATCCCTGAATACAACAGCACATAGTGTATGTAAACATCCCTGAATACAGCAGCACATAGTGTATGTAAACATCCCTGAATGCAGCAGCACATAGTGTATGTAAACATCCCTGAATACAGCAGCACATAGTGTATGTAAACATCCCTGAATACAACAGCATATAGTGTATGTAAACATCCCTGAATACAACAGCTCATAATGGATGTAATCATCTCTGAATACAACAGCACATAACACCAATGATCAAGGTAGTATGGAGACTCCACCCATTGGAAATACAGCTCAGACAGCAGGCGTTGCTGCTTTAAAAGCACTAAGGTCCTAAATTCATGGGACATACAAGATTATTTTTTTTGTTTTGTTTTTCCTGAAAAGTTGTACCCTCAGATTTACAAAGCCCTTTATTCGCTCAGGATTAGTTTAAGAGCTATTTTCGGCAATATGGCCGATGTGCGATCCAGGAACGAGCTCCCGGGAAGTGCACATGAGCTCTTAGGCTAATCCTGCACTGACCGAGCTTCTGTATGCAAATTGCCCTCATTTGCAGGTCAAACCATGCAAATGAGGGTAATATGCAATCCAGGAAGCTGGCAGCCATTAGTGCAGGACGAGTGCAGTGTGCAGAAATGTACTCGGTTAGTAACCGAGTACAGTTCTACAATCTACAAAACGGAGCTATGACAGCTACAAATAAAGGCTGCATATCATTGAGGAAGCATGCCAATGTCCAAGTAGAGGGCCATTGGCATTGCAAACTGTTAAAAAAATAAATAAACAACATTTAATTTTCTTTTTGCCGATCTCGCCTGGTTAAGCATAGGGCAGCGATGCACAAACGGGATCGGGGGAAAAATAATAAAATAAACCTAAAATAAGCATTCTAACTGAAATCAGTATTCTGCCATGCAAGGCAATAGCAGTTTCCCAGGGTGTGAGGCAGGTCCCAAGAGTGTAAGAGTATAAATAGCTGGGTGCAAGGCTAGGATATAGGTAACATCATGGGGGGTGTCAGGCATGCTGTAAGTGGATTGGAGACCTGTGGCTCTGGATTGCTCCTATCTTAGCACAGCTAAGCTAGGGGTGTGTCTAAACCTGCCTAGCACTCTTTACAAAGTGTAAGTGGATGTGCATGCCACACACCAGGTTTTACAGGAAGAAAAGGAAGTTAAATCAGGAAAAAGCAGCTCTCTGCACATTTGAGCACTCCGTTTGTGCAGCGCACACACAGGCCTAAATAGGGAGGCAATGGGAAGCAAAAACAGCAGTAGGAAGGTAATCAAGGAGAACTAGCTGAACTGCCAGGTGAAATGTATCAGAATCAGCTAATCACACAGGAAACGGACCAGCCCAGGCCAGCACACCACTATAAACCAAGCAAACACCTACCCCCCCTGGTTTTTCCACACTGTACACCACCGGTGTATACAAGCGGGGAAATTTTAAAACCAAACCTACAAAATGAGAAGGGATGCAGCAGGCAACATAGAACAACATGTGCAAGAGGCTGAGAGTGGTGAGGATATCAATGCTGCTGAACAACCCACAGTGTGGAGACAGAGAAGAGTGTACAGACCCAGGGTAACCTACCAGGGGCTACATGAGCTGGAGATAGTAGAGTGCTATAGGATGGACAGAGACCTCCTACAGCAAATCATTAAGCTGTGCAGGCCACACCTGACACACCATACTGGCCGAGGGGAACCCCTCCCAGTGGATACCAAGGTATGTGTAGGTCTAGGTGTACTAGCCACAGGTACCGCCCAAACTACAACTGGGGATAACATGGGCATCTCACAGGCATCAGCATCCAGTGTATTCCACCAGTTCCTGGATGCCATGTCAGCACATGCCAGTGAGCTCATACATTTCCTCAACACACATGAGGTGTTGACCCACAATATGCGTCTCTTCCACCAAATAGCTAAATACCCTGGGGTAGTGGGTGCTATAGACTGTATGCACTTATGCATCAAAGCACCATACGGTGAGCAGGGTAGGGCCTACATCAACCACAGGGGCATCCCCTCCATCAACTGCTAGGTCGTATGTGATGCCCAGGGCATTATGCTGAATGTGTGTGCTGGCTGCCCTGGAAGCTATGACGATTCACACATATGACAACTGATGCAGCTGTACCACAGATGTGCTGATGTGGACATCCCCTACGGTCACCTAGTGGGGGATGCTGGGTACCCACTGAAGCCGTGGCTGATGACACCCATCAGAAATGCACACACACCTGAACAACAATGCAATAGTGATGCACATGCACAGGCCAGACATATAATAGAGCATGTGTTTGGGATGCTCGGGTCATGGTTCAGGTGGTTGGACACATCCAGTGGAGCCCTGCAGTATTCACTAGCTACATGTACCCAAATAGTAATGGTATGTGCTATGCTACACAATACAATCCTGCAGAAACAGCTGCAGCAGGAACAGCATGGGGCAGGGCCACACAGTCCCCCACCAATGCCAAGACCTGTACAGGTACAGAGTGACATGGAGGAGGAACAACCTAAGCCTGCCCCAGTAGGCAGAAGGGGGCATACCCAGTATGCCCTGGGCTTGGCAAAGAGGCAAAGTATAGCATATGCACTGGCACAGTAGAGCCCCAGGGAATGACACTGTTCTCTGACTCGCACAGTCAGTAAAAGAGATGCCAAACATGACACTACCTGTGCCCAACCATGTATAGGGAGTGTACTATGTGCATCCAACATAGGCAGCCCTCCAGCACCATCCTCAAGTCTGGCACACCCTCAAGGTAAGTCAGTCAACCTACCAATTGCCAAATGGAGTAAAATTGTGTTTTTACTTGTAGCTATGGTATGGATGTGAACACGCAAGGGAATTGGGTGGCAGGATGTCAAGGCAGCAGAGAATAGACACCAATAGTGGCAGTATGAGATCTGTAGCACATACCGGAGTCAACATAGTAGCCAGTACTACACAGGGTGACAAAACCCACTGCAGGAAATGGCCTGAGCAACAGGGGTGTCCATAAGAGCCATACATACCAGTCAGGAAGGATCACATACCCAGCAACAGTCTCAGCCAGCAGGACAGGTGAAGACAAACTCAAACAAATGCTGTACTATGGCCTCCGAATGTGCCCTATGGTTAACTCCTCCCCGAGGCCTACACAGACAGACCGCAGCAGGCCAGGCAGTCGGATGTAAGTTGTGAAGGCTAGGAAGTCAGACACTAATAAGTAGGTAAACCAAGCTAGGATCTGTACTACACTGGTAAGCCCTAGCCAGCAGGATAGGTAAGACTACAGACTGAAATGAAGTACCTGACATACCAGTACAGTCCTAGCAAATGTGTACAAGTGTCAGGTGTGCCCCCCATCCAACGTACACATAGAGTAACAGGTGTGCCCCCCCATCCCTGTGTAGAACAGTAGAAATAGTCAGGTGTCCCCCCTGCTATGCAGAAATGTAGCAACAGTCCATGGCAAATGACTGATGGATACCCTGCAGACACAGCATGTTACCTGTCGGTGTACAACAAAAGGTCAGCACCACAGTACAAACAACCTGGACGTGATCCACACATGCAACACAGATGGCCATACTGGGCATGCTCACACACTTAAACATGTGAAGGCCATGTCTGCGAACACCAGTGGACCAGACATATCTGGAAGTTGCAGTTCTCAGTGCGGACACATGTCAGTATGCACCACTCCTGCCTTGCACACACAGTGGATAGAGATACAGACAAATATGTAAGGACAACACACTATAATAAGCCACAGATACATGGGCATAGATGTGTGGAAGAGGGTGACCATGACAAGGAGCCATGCGGGCCTGTCCCAACTGGCACACAGCCAAAGGGCTCCCAACACATGAGGTGCGGATGTAACCCACTGCGGATACTAGCCACCAGTACCTGTCAGCATGACAGACTATGTGGTGTACATGCCAGCTGTGCAACAAGATTGTACAAGGAAGCAGCCATCTAGTAGCTGTATACACGCACCTGTGACATATGACCCCGTGTGTGCCCGCATGTGGCTTGTCAACCTCTACATGAATGGGGTATGGCCCATGCACACACTGCCCTCCCCATAGCAGTAGTATGACAAGCCTGCTGCGGTCATCCAGTGTGAATTACACCTTTGGGAGAGCTATAGCTGAGTAATATGCATGGCGTGGCCCATAACTGTGTACTGCTGTAGTGACAGAGTAGTTTGGTAGTAGTACTAACCCCAGACCTGTCAATTGTGTGAGTGTGTGTTTGTGTGTGTGCCTGTCTGCCTCGGACTGTGTAGAGTGAAATGCTTGTTAGGCTACTCACACTCAATGCAATACATATATTCAACTTTGGCAAGGCTGCTGATGTCACTCACCTAGAAGTCCACCTCTGGGAACATGATAACCCATTAATAGGCGTGGCACGTCCTGTAACTGCGTACTGCTGTAGTGTGGTAAACTTGTTAGGTAGGTGTTCGAACCCCCATCCCTGGCAACTGTGTGTGTGTCTGACTGGGTGGAGAGCAATGCTTTTTAGGCTAGTCACACTCCATACAATACAAATACTCTACTTTGCCAAGGCTGCTGATGTCAGTCACCTAAAAGAACACCTCTGGGAGAGTGATAGCCCAGTAATCACCGTGGCATGTCCTGTAACTGTGTACTGCTGTAGTGTGATAAACTAGTTAGGTAGATGTTCGAACCCAACCCTGGCAACTGTGTGTGTTTGCGTGTGGATCTGTGTGTGTGTGTGTGTGTGTGTGTGTGTGTGTGTGTGTGTGTGTGTGTGTGTGTGTGTGTGTGTGTGTCTGACTGGGTAGAAAGCAATGCCTTTTAGGCTACTCACACTCCATACAATACAAATACTCTACTTTGCCAAGGCTGCTGATGTCAGTCACCTAGAAGTACACCTCTGGGAACATGGTAGCCCAGTAATTGCAGTGGCATGTCCTTTAACTGCATACTGCTGTAGTGTAATTAACTAGTTAAGTAGGTGTTCAAACCCCAGCCCTAGCAACTGTGTGAGTCTGTGTGTGTGTGTCTGACTGGGTAGAGAGCAATGCTTTTAGGCTACTCACACTCCATACAATACAAATACTCTACTTTGCCTAGGCTGCTGATGTCACTCACCTAGATGTACACCTCTGGGAACATGATAGCCCAGTAATCGCCATAGCACATTCTGTAACTGCATACTACTGTAGTGTGATTTAGAATGGTGGTAGTGTTCCATCTCCATCCATGCCAGTTCTGGATGTGATGTGTGTGTCTCAGTGTCTGTGTATGGAGCAATGCATTATAGACTACTCACTCGCAGTACATTACAAGTGCCCTATTTTGGTAGTCCTGCTGATGTTATTAATTGTGAAATACACCTTTGGGGAAGATGTACTTCAGTAATGTCCATGGCATGTGATATAACTGTGTAGTGCTGTAGTGTAGTAAACTAGGTAGGTAGGGGTTCTACTCCCAGATGTGACAGGTGTGTGTGTGTCTGTGTGTTTGTAACTTGTATCTTGTGTAGAGGTGGTTGTGAGTCTCTGACACCTGTGGGCAATGTGGAGGGGTTTTGCTAATTTCATTTATGGTGGCCCTACAATATATCACAATGTCAACCATACAGGGATAACAGATGTAAATGGCTGAGAGGCTGGGGTGCAAAGCCATACCCATACATGTGACATCAAGGCCTGCTATTCACAGTTAGCAACCCCACTGTGCCTTCACATGTGACTCACAATGGACATACCATGCCTGACAACATGGCTTGTATGGACAGATGACACTGACATCAGGTAATGCTGTTAGTATGCTATCAATGTATGTGCAGGGTAAATCTGATGACCAGTACCACTCCCTGCCACACGTGGGCAAGACTGGCACATCTGATGATAAGCTGTGTTCACAGCATGGGCCAGACACCCCAGGTACCGTTCCACATGTCACTATACATGCATGTGGGAGGTGTGCACATCCTAGACACCATCCAAGTCATGGACTAGGGAACACAGACATGGCAAGTGATGCACAGCATTGGCCACACACAATAGTCATGCAGGTGACTGGAAGACGGATGCAATACCCATCTGTGCAGGCAAATGCAGAAGCTACAGGCCTGTGGCACAATGCAGACCATTGTCATGTGGGCTGATGCCAAGATATACCCATCGCCTACCCTTGTATAGCCTGCTGGCACTGTTGGCCACCACACACCCGTGCAGACATGCACCCATGCATGTCTGAACTGGACCCTGTGTGTTCGTGTGTGTGTTGTATGGTGCATATGTCCACATCCACATGCACTACTCCCCCCAGGGCACAGTGAAGCATGCCGCCTTATGTCTGACACCCCCTCATACTCACTGCCCATACAACCTCCATATCACCCGTGTGGTGCATGTGTTCCCACTAGTGACAGGTTGCACTCCTGGCCCTGCCAAGTGTGTTGCTGTGTGTACATCACTGTGTGAGTGTGCCTGTGCTGACGCTGGCACCTGTTCCTGCAGACAGGCATGTGTACATCACCTACTGTATATCTACCATATGCCTGGTGCAGATGTCACTCACCATCACATATATGTTCTGAGTGCTCCCCACCAGATAACCCATGTGGCACATCCAATAACAGCATCAAACTGTGATAGCACTACATATCTGTTGGGAGTTTGATACCCTGTGCTGGTAGGTGTGTGATACAAACATGCATAGGTTTTACCCTCACACCCCTCCCTGACATGTATTCGCCTCTGTCTGCCTCCCCCATTCCCTCTCTGTTGGATGTGGAGGGCCACACCTGCATTGCTCAGGCAGCAGCATGTGTATTTAACGTGATGCTCATGATCAGCTGATGGCCTCTGCACAAATTGCAGCCCTTCCCTAGCCGATTGCATGTGGAACAGGTGTGGTAACATTCCCATAGCCAATTGCATGGAAATGCACTCCAATACCTGGGAAAATCCTGGTGGTGTTGGCCCTTGTCTGTTACTGTAAGCAGGAGCAAGAACTGTCGTTTGGCAAACAGCATTTCGGATTGGTTGGGAATTTTCCTCTAATAACATACACTGTGGGAAGAGGGCAACAAACAAGAGGGGGATGTGCCTGAACTAACTACAAACTGTAAGTGCTGCTATATTGCATATGGAGTAATTTTGGATTAACAATGTTTGTCTGGATATGCCTGTCGTACATGTCACAATACCTGCCATGTCAGTTCCATGTATATCAGGAATCCCCATCTGCAGGCTGGGTAGTGTTGGCCTTTGGTGTATTGTGTAAGCCACGAAGCATCTATCCATGGAATGCAGAATGTAGTGTGAGGATTGCAGTCTGTTGATGGTGAAGGCCATGACAATTACTGACTACATATCCCTCATTGGACGTATGTTGCAACAAACCCTGTTACAATGGTAGATTAATGAGGGTATCACAGCAACATGTCTATACTGGCCCTGTGTATGTGCTGTCAGCCACACCTATGTTAACCTTTGTACATATGTCGTGCATGAAGTGGTGCATATGTGTTTACACTGTAAATAGTGTCATCATATCTGATAACACGCTAGTGATATATCAGAGTGCTACACATGTCATGTACAGTAGGGGTTACACTTAATGCCATACCCTGGAAATCCTGTGGATGTTTGTACAGTACTGAGGTCTGTGTAGTGATGGTGAATGTTGGCAGTGTGTGTATTGTTAATATGTACTATGGCCTGTGTACAGACTACGGTAGATGTTATTGTTCTAGCTCACCTTTTATCTGTTGTTACATGCTGCCCCACTGTATGGTACTGTTTTACCTTACATGTGTGCAGGGCCAGACACACACATGTCCCATACCACAGACAGCCATCAGACCAGACTGTGTAGCAGCCCAGTATTTGTACGGCCATTCTGTGAGTGGCACATATGAGGATGGTGTAGGACAGATAGTCCATATACTGTACTATTATGCTAGCGTACCATATGTGGATGTGGCTGTGTTCACATTGGTTGTGGTTATGCAGTGTCACACAGGTGTATCCTACCCTGTGCTGTGACATATCTGTTGAGCCTGCCATATATACAGGAACTGTAGCATGATAACCTTAGGATGTCTGTCAGTAGCCAATGGCACACATGTTATGAGCAGATGTCACCTTCCACACACACCGTGTCTGTGACAACAATCCCAATGACAGTAGCAAATGTCTATTAATATAGCAGCTATACATACCAGACATCCCCTTGCATTACTACATTGGGTCTAGAGGGGCTTGGGTAGGGCTACATTCCATGTCCAGGACATATGGTGGGACGATATGGACATGTACTTATCCAGATAGCCATATATATATATATATATATATATATATATATATATATATATATATATATATATATATATATATATATCTGAGTACACATGTGTAGTACTTCCAATTACCACTGTCATGGCAACCACCCACTGTGAATCCCTACATCATGTGGGCGTATTCCCTGTACATTCCCTGTGTGATGGGTATCCTTCTTGTGTGTGGGCATCAATGTTGGAGACAGCAGGTAGCAATACTTCTTACAAGAGAACCTGCACTCAGGGCAGCCACATATATGTAGGAGGATTGGGACATACAGACAGACTGTGAGTAGAGAGGTGTAATGCTTTGCATAGTACTGGTGTTACAGGGTGTGTGTGTGTGTGTGTGTGTGTGTGTGTGTGTGTGTGTGTGTGTGTGTGTGTGTGTGTGTGTGTGTGTGTGTATGTACATACTAGTTTACCTTGGACTGCAGTCTGTCTGCATAGCTCACTATCCTCTAGCTGGACAGAGGTGTGCCTATCATGTATTGTCTGTCCACCACACAGGTCCTGTGTTGGATATTGCACTGGCAGTGTGTGTGTTGCATGCTAGCAGTACATGGCTATATCCATTTGTGTACCTGATGTCGTATTTCTGCATTAGGGTATGTTGCAACACACCCTGTAACACCAGCATGTTCCAGGGTGTGTAACTGCAATATTGCGAGTATGGCCCTACATTCCTGCCTTTGTCCTCCACATGTATGGCAGTCTTTGTCCTGCTGTAATACGGGTAGGGGTTGTTAGGTAATGGCCTATCATTAACTACTGCTAGCATTCCTACTATCATCCCAGTCATAACGTGGACACCCACAACATTTGTTGGCCAGGAACCATACATGAGACAGATACATTGACATTACCACAAGTAATGAATGTCCCCCTAGGGCTTGACTACAGGGTGTGATTAGAGGCCACTGAACTACATCTGATAGTGTTGACTGTTACATATCGTGCAGGAAAACCCATTGTCAAGTGTTGTATGGATTGAAGGGCTTAGCCTGGACACCATAGTATGTTATATATATCCACACTGTCTGCATCTACTGTTTTGTGTGGGCCTTGCATCCATCACTGGTTATATACATCAACATCCATGTGCTGTCAGTGATGGCATACATTATTGTATGGTACACAAATAAAGGTTGTCTGTGTATACATACCTGTGTGTCGTGTCATGTCCTTTGAATTGTGAGTGGGTATATGTGCAATGTAAGTATCCCCTTTGTGGGGCTGGTTGCCACACCACACATCACAGATACTGGTTACAGGGCTTGTGGCCAGGGATATACATTGCACCCAGTACATCCACACTACTGCTACACATGTATGACTACTAATACCCTGCACATGATTGTCAGTGTATAGATGTGTGTGCATATCTGTACCATTGTAATGTGTAGCCCTTCAACATAGTACATTCCCTGCGGTACAATGGCGTATCTGCATGCTATGTTACAGATATTGGCCTGACATGTACAGGTGACATGGATAACTGTTGGAGCATTGTAGCTGTGTTGTGGTGGGTCCTGCTGTCAAGTAATGCATGTGCTGGATATTGGATTGCACAGCATATCCATTAGGGCTGGGGGGTTACATAGCAGTAACTACCAGGTGTCCCTCATCTGTGCCCCCACCCCCATTGACTGTGCTCATGGTCTGTTATGTAGTACGGAGTGGGCCAGGAGTCCATTCCTATGTGGAAATCATATACACATGTCTACCAGGCTGGTATGACTCTGACCTTGAGCAGCATCTTACCCTCACCTAGAATGATGCCACAGTACAAAGACAAAATGATCGATTTTAACAATTGGCTAAAATGTCATTCAAAGGGGATCCAGTGTTTGTCAGCCTGGGATGACATGCTCGACAAGCCACGTTGCTTCGCTAGGGACGGCTTGCACCTGTCACCACTGGGCTTTCCGATATTGGCAAAGGCTCTTGCCACCCCCATAGTGCCTTTTTTAGGCAAGGCTCAAAAGTCAAACCCACCCCCATAGACAGCACAAGGAACAAGAAACTAAGGGTAATGCTGCTAAACACCAGAAGTCTTAACCTCAAGATGCATGCACTCGAAGCTCTCCTCAGTATGGAGAACATCGATATCTGTGCAGTGACAGAAACCTGGTTCAAGGCTCCAGAGAGCACCCCAGCACTACCAGGCTATACCTCATATCATGCTTTTCGCCCCAAAACCCGGACCGAACCACAAAAGGAGGGGAGTTTCCATATTTATCAAGGATATCCACACCTCCAGGTTAGTGGCATTGCAAGTATCTGAGACCATCCATGTGCAACTAACAGTGGGCAAGACTGCTTTTCAGTTTATAGCATCCTACAGACCACCCTCTCAAAGTCAGGAATCCCATTGGCTTTTCTGAAAACATTGGAGAACATGAAGATCTCTCCGAACACCATTATATTGGGTGACTTCAACTACCCAAACATTGACTGGAAGCACTACTCAAGCCCCAGCACCTTAGCCCAAAGATTCCTGGAAATTATAAACTCAAATGCTATGGAACAACTAGTCACCAATCCCACAAGAGGGGACAACATACTAGACCTGATCATTACCAACATGGGGACTCTATGCTCCACACCAGAAGTATATCCCTCATTGGTAAGATCAGACCATAAATTAATTTCACTGGATGTCCACATCCCGACCCCACCCCCAGTCCAGAAAACCACGGTGAAAAACTTCTCAAAAGCGAACTTCTCACTTCTCAAAATTGAAGTGGAATCCTTCAAGGCCCCAGGGCCAGTGGAAACTACAGCCCAAACTGCAGAATCCTATATAAATGCATTCTACGGACATCTCCAGGAATGCATGGATCATGCTATCCCAAACAAAACCAAGACCCAATCATCCAAAGGCAGGCGTCCAGTCTGGTGGACCCCTGCCATAAATAAACTGTACAACAGAAGGAGGAAGCTACTACATGATAGAGCAAAATCCCTAATAGGGAAGGCATCTCTGATCAGTACTAGCAAAAATTACGATCCCTCATAAAATCCTCCAAGGCCAGCTTCGAGAGAAAAATTGCACAGGACACCAAAGACAATCATAAGGCTTTTTCAGTTATGTTAGAAACCTGGGATGCAACTCCCAGACTTGTTCTGAGTTGATTCTAAACGACAAAAATACACTGAACCCACAGACATCGCCAATATCCTGGCAGACAGGTTCAGTGCAAACTTCTCCACCCCTCCCAAAAGAGCAAGTATCTATCCCGGCAGACGGCTGCCTCCCACACATCTCAGTTGCCCAGGTGAAGGCTTCCCTTCCCAAAGCTAATAACACTGCTTCCAAGGGACCACATCGCATCCCAGGTTGCATCCTACATGAACTACAAGAGGAACTAATCCCTCAAATAAAACAGCTATACAATCTCAGCCTCACTACAGGATATGTGCCCACAGAATGGCGTACAGCAACAGTGGTCCCACTCCACAAAGGTGGAGCCTCCACGGACCCTGGAAACTATTGCCCCATAAGCCTGACTAGCTTAGTCTGCAAGGCTATGGAGAGGATCATCATGGAGCTCATAAACAAAGACATTGGGGACCTACAGACACTAGATCCTACCCAGTTCGGCTTTGTCAAGGGCAGATCCTGCCTTTTGAACCTGGTTGACTTCTTTGAAACAGTCACCAAAGCCATAGATGAAGGTAAGGTAGTCCACACAGCCTATCTGGACCTTGCAAAGGCATTTGACACAATACCCCTCTCGGGCATCATAGATAAGCTATCCAGCTTAAATATAAACCCCTATGTCACAAGATGGGTCACAAACTGGCTCAAAGACAGAACCCACAGAGTGAGAGTTGCTGGAGCCATGTCAGACTTGAAACCAGTCACAAGTGGCATCCCACAGGGTTCTGTCCTGGGACCACTCTTGTTCGGTATATACTTTTCCGAGGTACAGGCAAATGTGGGAGGACTATGGCTCACCAAGTTCTCAGACGACTGCAAACTGGGCGCCATAATCAACTCTCCAGCTGAAACAAACATCCTTCAAAAAGGTCTCACAGAGACAGATAACTGGTGCCAGCGCCATGGTTTAAAATTAAATGCCAAAAAATGTATAGTCATACCCTTTGGCAAAAACAATGTGCCCACAAATTACCACATAGGCGGAAACCCATTAAGTACAGAGAAAGTTATTAGGGACCTGGGGACCCAAGTTGATAGCAATCTCTCCTTTGAAAACCACATTGCCAAAGTGGTTAGAAAGACCTTCTACATAGCCCACCTCATCACAAAGGGTTTCACATCTAGATCAAGAGAGGTAATCGTGCCCCTTTATTCATCCCTCATCAGGCCCATCATAGAATACAATGCCCCTTTTGGGATGTACCTTACCCGACACCTGCAGCAATTAGAAAGACCCCAAAAGTATCTCACCAAGAGGATCAAGAGTCTCAAACAGATGCCATATACTGCTTGGTTAAAAAAATTCCAGCTCTACTCAGTTGCATACCGCCTACTTCGAGGCGATCTATGCCTGACATACAAAGCTATGTCAAATCCAGAATTAATGGACATGCTCCACCTCAGTAAATCTAAATCCCTTAGAGCCACATGCTCGAGGGACTTGAACCTCAGCACAGAAATAAATAGAACTTGCTGGAGGGACAGGTTCATAACCCAGAGGCTCCCTTCGCTCTGGAATAGAATTCCAGTTCATGTGAGGCAGAACACCTCACTGAATCTCTTCAAGAAGAATCTCGATAAGTGGATGGGGGATCATAGGTTTGTCCCAGGGATTACTCCTGTGTCACTATTAGACAGAGGCACAGTAAACTAAACCTTAAAAAGGGCACAGTATACTCAAATCAAGGGGTGGCGTAAGCCATACAGAATCGGGCTAGGCTTATAATTGCCTAGTATGAACCTATGAACCTATCTGTATATATATATATATATATATATATATATATATATATATATATATATATATATATATATATATATATATATCCTTATGTATATCTGCATAAGTATATATGTTACACCCCCATATATAGAGGAATAGAACTGGACATTGATATAGCTCAGCTATGTATATGTATCCATATATATATATATATATATATATATATATATATATATATATATATATATATATATATATATATGGATATATACACTGAACATATTAATCTAGCTATGTACGATTACTGTTATATGGTTATTTGTGAGTCATACATACACATATATATACTTATAGCTGTCTATCTCTCTACATTTACAAATGTATAGCTGTCCATATGTCCATGCATGTTCGGCCTATATGTGTGGCCTGTACCTCATTCTCTTGGTAACTGACATGGACGACCTTAGGACTGAGGTCAGTCATTCGTGCTGACACGTACGTGTATCAGATGTATCATCTCCAGCAATATATGTATTCTACCACATATAACTGTGTAACTTGCAACGTTTGAAGTGTATTAGAGCAGGATATGACAGATATTCCTACACGTACTCACATTATGACGCACTATGTCCAGGATTCATGCATTAAGAGGTTGTGTGGTATGCTATTACTACATTCCCTGTGCTGTTGACTGGTTGTGCTGGATGATATGTATGTGGAATGAGTGGTTATGTACATCTGACATGGAGTAATGGTAAATCACATAGTGTATGATGTGCAACATCCCGGGTGTGGGCCTTCCAGAGACTGTATATTGTGTTTCAGGGCAGAACACCAGCTGTCGGATACAGAGTGAGTTAGGGACATTTGAGCGGTCGTACGCGGGTGTGCTCAGGTTTGTGCAGAGCTGAGCAATGCTAAGCTCAGGTTGCATTTCCTTACACTCAGCTAGCATCTAGGTAGCTCAATTTATGTAGGCAATGCTTACCCCCACGCGAATATAAGTACACACACTTACAACTGCTTATCCATGTGTACTACTGCTGTTATGCGCTTACACATGCTTACTAGTGTCTTAGTCATTATGACACTTCACATGTGCATTTAAGGCAGTACTCCTGTGCAAATATAAATGTTACTTAGTAGGTTATACAGCACAATGAAGTTAACATACGGATATCACATGGAAAATAGGATGTGCTGCAGTAGGACTCAACCTGGGAATGTGTGCACGTTAAGCGGATGCTCTGGCCACCTCACTATTGCTGTTTATAGCTTCGTTTGCATATGTCTACCATAATGACATACCAATGTTCCCTTCCCCCAGCCCCCGAGCTCCACATACACAGCATCCATCCATCCATCCATTCCCCGGTTGCTAGCCCTGCCGTACCACACCTCCACACATTTCCCTCTCTGCACGTCTCGGTACACCTCCAGTATACTGTCCCCACCCAAGCGTCTGCAGGCTCTTCATCTGTTTAGTCCATGTAATGTACCAGCCTTCCCTTGATCCTCCTCTGATACTGGTGGTGACATCGATGTGACCCACAACTGTTGGTTCATCCCACCAGGGATGGACATGTTGTTGTGTCAAGTGTAGATCTAGCTTGTCTAAAGTATTTCTCCCACTGGTAGCATTCTGCAAGGGTATTGTGTAGCAACGTTTTGCTCACACACCTGGCCAGCCTCATCTCCTGGTCCCACAGAACCAAGGCCCCAGGTGTGAGATACTGTGCATGTAGCACACTCACACACCCCCACGGTGTGCACCATATATCATTATTCCATTCGGTATTATGCAGGTCTACTGTTCTCACAGTATGATTGGACAGGCACTGTTCTGTGCTGCACATAGACTGCTTATAATACTGTGGTTGAGCAATGGACACGTGTTCTGGTATTAATCTACACACTTATATACATTTCCTATACTGATGGATGCCTGTGCTGGATGATGTGTTTGTGATCACAACAGCAGAATGTGTATCTGCCATGGGTTAGTGGAACTCACGTCTACTATAATGTGCAGGGTCGGGGGTTTGCAACTTGGCAGTGCAGATTATTTTCTTAATGGCCACAACAACAGCTGTTGGCTGCAGAGTGACTAAAGCACTGTAGAGCATTTGTAGGCGGGCGCTTGTTTGCACGAAGCACAGCATTACTGACCTCTGCTTATGGTATCTTGCACTCAGTTAGCCTCTACATTACTTCACCAGTGTGGTACTCGCATACTGGTGGCCAAACAGACTTACACCCGCTTGCTCCCACATACATGTGCGCAACATCATGCATTTTGTTCACATCTGTCAACCGGGACACTCGGACTGTATGCTTGTCATTGTCAGTGGTGGCCCGGGGTGTAGAGCTCCACATTGACCCCAGCTACGTATCCCAATTAATACTGGGTGTTCACATTCATAGAGGGTAACAGACATAACATAGCTATGTCCCCCATTAATCATGCTTAGTTTACGTTAAACTGTCGGTATTATCCATACTTGGGTCAGGTTTACATGTCAGGTATGACTGCTGACAAAAGTCAGTTTAAGGTGAGGTAGGATTCCTGTTTCACAGGTCTGGATAGATTACATGCAGGTATTCGGGGTAGGTGTAGTTATTCCATACCTGTGTGGTACAGTAGAGGCGAATAGCTAAGGAGTAAGCAGGTAGGTAGTGGGGGTGACATTGTAGCTATATAGTAGCCCGTACGTATAATTGGATGGGGAGCAATAGGGAAGATATGACGGATGTTGGGATTTGTAGGCGAGGCAGGACAAGAGGTGTTGGTATCACTAGTTGATGTAGTGGTATAGAGTGTGAGGTGGGGGGAGGGTTTTGCAAGGTGGTGAGCCTGTGCTGCTCCAGGTGTGCTTGTGGTGTTCCTTCATGTGTTAGTTACATGTGTCCTGTGGGACAGCTGTGATACATGTGGGTTGGGGTTCCAGATACTGGCAATATAGTGGGGGAAGAGGGTGTCACCTATGTGTACCCGTAGACATTAATAGAAATGGAACAGGGGCTGATAGGTACATGGTATGCATGGGGCACAAAGGGGGTTGTTAGTAGGGGGATTATCCAGGGATGTGCAGAATGGCTGCAGGGGAAGGTCCACAGCTGGCCATGTTGTCTATGACAACAGCTGTGCATATGCACTGCATTTGGTGTTTGCATTGGACACTTACACCCCTGGGTAGGGGTGAGGACTACAATAATACCTTGTGATATCTATTACATCGGCTTACATGCCTACAGTGGGGTGTTACGACCATGTATTCATAGGTGTTGTGAAGTGGTTTATGCAACAACACATATTTAAAGATTTAGAAGTAAATTTTTAATTTTGGTTAGGAGCAGGAACATCGAGTGGTTATTAGATTTGGAGAAGAATTTATTGGGATAAAGTGCAGTAGAAAAAATTCAAGTAAGAAAAAGAGGAAGTTTGAAAAGTGTTTCCCAAGCAGTTTGGAAAGGGAATCTAGCAATAACATTAGATTTGGTTAAGGTAAGGAGAGAGATAGCTAAGAAGGCGGTGGGAGTTCAGGGTTAGTTTTTTGTTTCAGAGTTAGAGTGCAGGTTTGTCAATTGAAGTAAGTAGGGTTGTCTTTGGACAAACATAAGTTGGGTCTAAATTGGTTTGTTTGTCCAGTTCTAATGATGTTGTTGTTACAGTAAGATACAGTGGTGAAGAAAGCTCTGTTGATTGTGGAAATCTAGCTAGGAGAGGAGGTTAGATATAAGAAGTTGTTTGATTAAGATTGTTGTGAAGGTTAAAGGGGATGAAAGTGTGGATATAAGATGAGAATGTTTAGTTTTAAGGTTAAATTGTTGAAGATTAAATAGTAAGGATTGATTATAGAGAGCCAAGTTTCCTGTTTACAGATGAGATGAATCAGTTGATATGAAGGGTTGAAGAAGGAGAGAATTATCCGCAGAAGGTAGGGGATTTAGTGAGTCATCAGCAGATTTGATGTTTCATTATTAGACACAATGGAAGTCGGGGTGTTTTGGGAAGAACTAGTAGGTTTAAGAAGTAAGTGTAGTTTTTTGCGTTTAAAAGCATTTATAGGTTAGAAAGATATGGAGTCATTTAGAAATTACAACAGATTGTGTTGAAGTGGCTACTTGCAAGTTCAGCAGAGATATATTGTGTGAAGTCATGGAAGAGGAAGATGCAGATAGACAAGGAGGGTGGTTAGAAGAGTCAAAAGAGTTGGTCCACAATAGAGTCTTGGGGGTTGCCTTGGGGGATTGGTAGGTGAGAAAGAGATGAGAGATCCACAAGCCAAGGAACAGAGATGTAGAATGTTTATGAGGAGATAGTGGTTGACCCAGTCAATAGGCTTTTTGCAGAGAAGAGATTAAAGAGAAGACAGAAGGAAGAGTGGTTGACCATTGTTTTTGGCTATCAGGAAAGAGGAGAACGAAGACAGGACATTATTATTCCGGTGTGCTTAATAATATCTTTGTTAGTATTTTATTTTTGTAGAGTGCTATGATAAACCCTAAAGCCATGTTGACAGTTTGTTAGTATTTTATTTTGTAAATGAGATATGGAGATCTATGGGTGGTGTTTTTTCTTTTAAAGGCTTTAGAGTAATGTATGGATGTAAGAGTCTACAGTTAGTTCCGGGGAGGTTTCATCTTATATAATGGTAGTATGATGTAGAGATTTTATATACATCCATGATGAGCTCTTTTTTTATTGAATATTTCAGAAGGAAACTGGGGGATGCTAAGGTCAAGGCTGCTTTGATGGGAAATGAATTAAAGTATAAAGAGATGTGGGTTAAAGGCAAGCCTAATCTTTGGCAGAAGGAGGTGAGATGGTCATGATAGGTTGAAGCCTAAAATTAATAGAGTTTGGAGGAGGTATGGTCATGATTGATGGTGTCAAAGGATAGGATGTATAGCCAGGATGAATATTCAGTTGAAAGATTTGGAAGGAAGGTGTTAGGTGTATCAAGGGGAGGAATTGGTATTAACCTTGAAGAGGTATTAGTCAGTATTATAGAAAAGTTTATTAAGGGTTGTTTTTTGTTTGGAGACTTTATTGAGAGGATTGATTTTTTG
Source organism: Protopterus annectens (assembly GCF_019279795.1). NCBI lineage: Eukaryota > Metazoa > Chordata > Ceratodontiformes > Protopteridae > Protopterus > Protopterus annectens. Next base: position 1,244,035,555 of record NC_056732.1, on the reverse strand, counting down.
CTATAATAGTTAAAAATTCAGATTTTTTGCGTTTTTAGTCAAGAATCAGGTGAAATGTTTTCTGAAAGTCATGGGAATTTTCTAGTTTTATTTTGTTTTGATTGGTTTGGCTGGTGAAGCCTTTTGTCTAGTTTCTTTTTGGGGCAGGGGCTGGCCTATAATTAATTCTAATTGTTGTTTTTGAAATTAACAAATCTCTTTGAAGAGGTTGTTTGTTAAAATTCAGTTACAACTTGAAGTGGAAGTGTTTTATCCAGTTCCAGTTAAAAGATTTTTGGTTCCGTTTAAGTTTGTTGGGTGAAAGCAATTAGGATACTTGGTCCTATAAAATAATTTTAGAGGTATTTTTTCTAATAATAGGTTTCAGTGTGGTCACTAATGTCTGAGACCGAGGTTCCAGACTGATATATTTAATGAGTTTATTTATCTTTGTTAATAGTTACTCTTTAATATTAGTTGGTATAATCCTAGTGAGTGGATTAATAGTTTATTAATATGGGATGATTAATATGGGATGTGGATATTGAGGGTGGTCTCTGAGAGGAGGTCTAAGTTGAGAGTGGTTTCTTATTATGGTTGATTGTGGGTAACTGGATGAGGGCGGTATGAGGGATATATTATTTATGATATAATTCCAGGGTTATGATATACAGATGATATGAGGAGATTTTGGTTTAAGTTGCAGCTTTTTTTCGTTAAGTTGGTTTAAAATAAAGATAAGGTTCTCATGTGGTACTAATGCTGGTTTTTTTTTTGAATTTTGCTACTCCTCCACCTTTTTGGTGCCTTTAGTCATCAAATATTTATAGCCTAGTGGTAGATTTCAGTGTCTTTAGTAAAGGGTTTAACCAGGGTTAGGTTAACAAAGAATGTCACAAAGGGGTGAAAAGTGGAGAGTGGAGTGGCGGGTTATTTTGTTTGATTATGGATATTAAGGTGTCCCTGAGTTTAAAGTGTGAAGTGGGTGGGTGATTGATTCATGAGAAGTGTGAGCGTGTACAGGTGCTAGAGTAGCTGAAAAATTGGATGGACCAGGGTTGTGAATTGGATGTCTAATCATATCAAGGTAGATTTAGGTATATTTCAAAGTAGTTTATAGATTTAAGTAGAAGCTAAGGGTAGGTTTTTTCTAATCAGAGGTTCTGACTAACTTTGGTATTAATGGTATTTATAGCCAGAGTGTAGTTGAGGAGGTAGAAATGATGTTTTTTTAAAAAAATTTTAGGCTTTTGAAGAGGTTGGTTGTTAAGGGAGGAGATGAGTGGAGGTGGAGTGAGGTTTAAGGAGGGGTTAGGTTAAGGAGCAAGGCAGAGTGAGGAGGATGAGTAGAAGCAGTAAGTAATTAGTATTTTTAGGTGTTGTTTTTACAGTAGAAGTAGGTTGGTGTTGGAGGATGTCCGTTAGGATGTTGAGATTATTAAGACAGGAATAGACTAGTGAACTTTTGTATAGCTATAGTGTAGGGATTAGTAGCTAGTTGGTAGATACAGATATTCCTATTAGTATAGAGTCAGGTGAGGTGTGGTGAGAGAATTGATAGAGGGGGTGAAGTGAAGGAGATGTGGATGAGTGAAGAGGTAGTGATAGAAGGAGGTGTGTAAGATTATTAGTGTAAAATTTATAAAGCTAAGGAAGGGTGGGTGGGGAGGGGATAGGGGCGGAGGTAAGGCCAGGGAAGGCAAAAGAGAGGAGCACAAACACAACAAAGCAGGAGAGTAACACCGAGAGTTACCTACTACCTAGCTGTAAAGAGAAAAAGAAGGGAAAGGTGAAGAAGGAGAGGCAGAGGGGCAGGCAATAAAAAAGCAATTACAAAAAACAGGAAGAGGTAAGGAGAGAAAGAGGTATAAGATGACAAACACAAGAGAGAAGTAGGAGCAGTGATATTACGGCAGCAGAAGGTTATAGTATGAAGGAAGTAATACAGACAGTTTGAAGAGGGGCCAGGGAGGAAGAAGCAGAGAGGCAATTAAGGAAGAAATGAAGACCCAGCCAGTTGTCAGTGAGGTAGGAGAGAGAAAGAAACAGAGAAGAGCAGCAGCAGCAAGAAAATTTAGAGATAGAGTGGAAACAGAAGCAGACAAGGCAAAACAAACAGAGGTTGAGGGAGAGTAGGAAGACGAGGGAGAATAACAAAGTAGTTAGGAACAAATGCAACTGAGTGTAGTGCAGTAGGAGTGAGGTGTGGGGAGGGTAGCTTTAAGCGAACTATAACAAGACGCCACAGACATAACATAGACATAAAGTAAAATACACAAACATGGAGCAGAGATATTGAGAAAAAAAAGTTTACTCTAGTTACAGTTAGTGTGCTTAAGTGGTGTACAGAGTAACGAGCCAGAGATAGGTAACCAGAGAGACATGCCAGGAGATAGGCCAGCTGGAAAAAGCTGGAAAACAAAAGCTCTAAAGGCTTTTAAAGAAAGAAAACAAAAAGAATAACAGGTGAGGGTTGGTAGGATAGGGATGTAATAGAGAGACAGAAATTTAGGTAAAAACAATATTTGCAATTCCATCCAATATTCAGGCAATAAGCAGCAATATTCAAAGGTAGTAACGTAGGTATATTACACATACTACAATGAGATATACATTCAGGTTCCCGTATAATCCGTATACAATAGGGTATTAGTAAAGTTGAAGTTAGAGGGAGAGGAATACTTGTGCTAGCAAAAAAGATACTTGGCCACACACTAGTCAGTAGTGGAGGACAGGAGGAAATATACCCAAAAAAAAAACAGCTCAACGTAAACTTCTCTACTTAAAAGTAAAAGGGCTCTTAGTAAAGCAAGAAGCTTTAAACTGACAACCGTTTCCAATGTCTAACATATGGTTATATTGTACTTAGCCATGGTTATATTGTACTTAGCCATGTAAACTGGACTGTGCTGCGGTGGGACCCATATCGGGAATGACTACCCGTTAGGCATAAGCATGCCTGTCAACTGTACAGAATCCGTGGTCTGTCCAGAGTTTGCTTCATAATATTGGTCTGTTCCTCTTACAATCTGCACCTGTCTGGCAAATACCTGGGAACTGATGCCATTAAATACAGAAAAGTAATTGGGTGTAAGACCCCACATCCTTCAGAAGAGTCATGCTAATGCATAACCTATTATTCTATCAGCTTTCTAAGGTTGTAAGTGGAATATGTGCTTTCTGCCCCTATTTGGCCCCCAACGGTTTAGGTTCTGTCCAGTGGTTTTTCTCTTAGAGGTTGAGAGGTATGGGCATAAGCTCTGCCCAATTTGCAATATTACTTACATCTCCGGGGCGGTCCAAATACAACTTAACCAGCCAACACCTGCAAGCCTAGGCCATAATTGCATACCCATAGTTCCCCTACCTGCCCCTCCTCTATAGCACTCATCCTTACTGTGGGTGCAGGTGGGGTCTAATGACACCACTACACACTGCCCACTCTCCACATGTCGGGACCCATGTCATATATTGTGTCGACCCATGGATCATCAGGCTTGCACAAACTACTGGTCCGTGTACATATACAGCCTGGTTAGATAAATCATTACTGGGACTGACTCCGATGTTCATTAATTTTTGGGGTGTCCCACAAGGGACATTTATGTCTTTGTTTCAAGATTAGACTTGGCAGGTCTCTCCCGCTGGTAGTATCCTGCCTGTGGTCTGGGAAGCAGTGGTGTGTTTACTTGTATTGTGTGTTTGTATGTTTCACCTGTCTAGGTGGGGGGTGAGGCTACATGATACACGTTTGTTGATTGGACCCCTCTCCCCCATTGGCATGGCCTGTGAACATATGTAATCCTTAACTGGTGTATCATATCTATCTATATATATATATATATATATATGTATATATATATATATATATATATATATATATATATATATATATATATATATACAAATATATATATATATATATATATATATATATATATATATATATATATATATATATATATATATATAGATATAGATATATATATATATCTCTCTATATATATATATATATATCTGCTGTATACTATTATTTAACAAATTGTTTTCTAGTCCTGAGGAGCTTTTCTCCCCGGGTCTGTGCTGTAAATGAGCCAAAAGCTCAGCCAGACTTACCCGGTTAACAGATGTGATTTAAATACATAATTCAAATAATATCCTACCTATATATATGTGTATGTTTACACACATATATACATATATAGTTCTACATATCTATATATATATATATATATCCCTGTCATTGTATGCATACATATATATATATATATATATATATATATATATATATATATATATATATATATATATATATATATGTCTAACAACATGGATGTATGGGTGTCTGCATATGTATGTATATATATATATATATATATATATATATATATATATATATCTATATGTGGGTATTTAATTATATTCTGTCTCTGTATGTACACATTTGTACTACAGAGAAGGGGAGGTTTCACTCCATGTAGGTATGGGCATATATTAACACACACACCTCTACAGTTGTACAGCTACATCTGGTTATTCTGTTCTTTGCGATGTACAATAGACTGTGCTGCAGTGGGACTAGTAGCGGGAGTGGCTGTCCATTGGGCGGTGACCCTGCCCAATGCACACGATTGCTTACATCCCTGCGGCGGTCCACATAGACCCTCTCCAGCCAACACCTGCTCAGCTAGGCCCACAATTTCATACCCACAGTTCCCAATCTGCACATCCTCTTCAACACTCTTCCTTACTTCGGGTGCAGGTCGGGTCTGGCCACACCTGTATATTGTACCCACTCCCCACTTCTTGGGAGCCATCACGTATGTTGGTTTGCCCCATGGATCCTCAGGCTTCCCCTACCTTGTACACTGGGAACATGCATGGCCTGCCGTTCGACATTGGTGTAATGGCAGGAAACCCAAATATGTTTGACTTTTTGTGTGTCCCACAATGAACATACATGTCTTTGTTTCAAGATTAGACTTGGTGGGTCTCTCCCACTTGTAGTATCCTGCCTGTAGTCTGGGAAGCAGTGGTGTGTTTACTTTTATTGTGTGTCTGTATGTTTTACCTGTCTAGCTGGGGGGGGTGTTGATGCTACGTGTTACACGTTTGTTGATTGGACCCCTCACCCCCATTTGCACAGTCTGTGAACATATGTAATTTGTAACTGTTGTATCATATCCTAGCTATATACATGTGCATATTTACACACACGCACACACACACACACACACACACACACACACACACACACACACACACATATATATATATATATATATATATACATTACTGTATATATATATATATATATATCTACATTACTATATACAGATATTCTGTATATATATATATACATGTATATATTTATATATTGCTGTATATATATATATATATATATATATATATATATATATATATATATATATATATATATATATACACATATATAAAATATATGGGTGTATGGGTGTCTGCATATGTATATATCTATATATGGGTATTTATATGTATTCTGTCTCTGTATGTATACATTTGTACTATGGAGAGGGAGAGGTATATCTCCATGTAGCTATGGGTAGATCTACACACACATACCTCTGCATATATACATCTGCATCTGGTTATTCCATTATTTGCCATGTAGATTAGACTTTGCTGTAGTGGGACTCGTAGCGGGTGTGGCTGCTTGTTGGGTGATGCCTCTGCCCATTGAACACTTTTGCTTACATCACTGAGGCTGTCTGTATAGACCCACTTCAGCCAACACCTGCACACCTAGACCCATAACTAGCTGCCTATAGTTCCCCCACCTGCACCTCCTCTATAGCACTCATCCTTACTCTGGGTGCAGGTCGGGTCTGAACACACCACTACACGCTGCCCACTCTCCACTTCTTGGGACCCATCTCGTACATTGTCTCAACCCATGGGTCATCAGGCTTTCCCTCCCTTGTATTCTGGGTATGTACACACCCCACTCAGAAAGGTCATCGCACTGGCTTCCTCCCATAATATGGCAATTTGTGGGGCATTCTGCAAGGGACGCTCCTGTCTGTGTTCCAAGATTAGATTTCATGGGTCCACTGTGTACCCCCCAGTTGCATCCTGCCTGTGGTATGGGGATCCGTGGACTATTTACATTGTTTTTTGGTTTGTGTGTATGTTTCCTCTGTCCGGCTGTGGGGGGGGGGGGGTCAGGCTATGTATAGGGTCCTGGGTTTGAGCCTTGCAGAAGCAGTTTATTTTGTTGCTGGGCAGAACATGGGCCATTGGATCCTGAGTGATTAAGGCACTTTAAAGAGGTTGTAAGTGGGTTTGCACAATGGTAAGCACTGCTAACCTCCGGTTACAGTTTCTCACACTCAGTTAGCTTCTACTTTGCTTAATCTGTCTGGGCAATGCTTACCCCATGCAAACACACTTGGACACACTTACCACGGCTTATTTGTGCTTAGACCTGCTTACTTGTGCCTTATTCATTATGACACTGACATTTCACATGTGCATTTCATGCAGTACTCCAGTTCACATTTAAATGTTATTATGTAGGTTATATGGCAAAATGATGTAAAATTATGTTCATGTACAGATTTCCCATGGAAAATGATTTTTGCTGCAGTGGGACTCGAACCAGGAATGCCTGTTCATTAAGCGGATGCTCTAACCACTCCACTGTTGTTGTGTTGCTTCATTTGCATATATATTCCTTGTTATCCTCTTCAGCCATTTCCGCTGCTTTAACCATAGCTAGGCGATGAGCAAACCCGCGCCCCTATGGTTAGTTGTACTCAGGGTTTTAAATAAATTAATACCAGGGTTTCTTTGTTTTATTTCAATGTACTGTTGCTGTTGAACACATGGGGACTGTTGGCAGAGATATGCGGACACCTATGAGCTGTTTCGCTAATTTATTTACACTTTCCTCTGTTCTACTTTGCAGGGGCATGTTTATTCTGAGAGCTCTGCTATCAGACACGCCCCCTGCACTTGTCCACACTCAGCGGCGTGCCTTCATTATTATGCATGGTGCGCTGCCGTCCTCCTCTTAAACTGCCACTTGCGTGCAGGACTAGTTTAGTCCTGCACAGCAGATTAGTGAATCCGGGGGTAATGATTAATGTGGTAAGTAGGTATTGGCAATGCTGATTAACTCCAAAATGAAAGAAACACAAGATTAAAAACACTTTTAAAATACCCGGTTAAAAAGTATGTATATCACAGCATTACAGAAAACATTATTTGTTTAATGTTTGTTGCCTTGAGTAATGTATCAATTAAGAATAGACCTGTTTTGGACGTAACCCAGATGTGTAATGTTAAAAAAATATGTTTCTCATAGATTTACGGATGTACAGACAGAATGGAGAGCATTATTTGCATGTGTAATTTGTAAGCATTTTCAACAGACTAAATATACTGCACATGCATAGATTTACAACCAAAGGAACAATAAAGATTATTTACATATATAATTACAAGCATTTCAGTGGATTGACTGTACATACAAAGTGTGCTAACTGGAACAAATGCATGTCAAATTTCTGAAATGTAGCTGTTGAAATGGAATAATAATGCAGCTGATATCAAAGGAAGGGATGTTGAAGCTTTGACTGAAGGATTTAAGTATTGATTAATATTAATTTCTAACAGCAGCGGAGGGTAGCATCATAGTTGAATATCTGTAGAGTGTCAGTGGCATTTTAACTGGACAGTGAGATGCGGTATTAATTATGTGTGGAATTGCTTAAAGTTGGTTAAGAGATAAAGAGGAAATGAACTAATGTAAGCCAGGTTTTGGGCTGTATAATAGAGAAATAGTTGTCATTGGTAAAGATTTTGTTTTGTGGCATGGTATCTCAAGGTAATGGTATAATATGAATGTGTTCTGAGGTTGTAGTTGTGGGTAGCAGAGGTCAGGCTCCTAGCAGCAGATGGATAATATGGATCGGACATGAGTGTATGTGGAAGAGGCTGACTACATATTGCATTTGCAGTAATTGATACGAATGATCTTTTTTATGACATGTCAGCAATAAAAATGAGTTCACATTATTCTGGATATAAAGCATGAGATTTTATGTTATCACTTTTTTTTGGGGGGGGGGCTGTAGGTTTGTCATCATTTTTTGGGGTTTATATTAGATGAGCGACCGTTCCGATGTTCGAATCATAGATGGTCGACATCATATGATCGAACGTCAGAAAGGTCGAAGGTGAAAGTCAACGGCTTTTTACACACAGAATGGGAAATTTTCCCTTTCTGCACTTAAGTGTGTTCTCGGAGTTGGTATATTTAAGTAGCGGGGTGTGGGGGGTGCAGGGGGGCTTGACCCCCTTCTCAGAACGTTAAGTAAGTTTTTTTTGTTTTTTTTATTATATAGTCGATGTTTCGAACTTCGCTCATATGAGTTCACTCATGTGAGGTTCAAAGTTTTGAAACTTCGACTATATAATATAGACCCCATTTTTTGGGGGTTGTAGGTTGTTGAATTCTGCAATCAAAGGTGAGTTCATAGTTGATCAAGCCAAATAACAAGGTTATAAAGTGGGTATTGTTTTCTGGGTTATTGTAATGGGAAGAATTTGCTTAATCATTTTTTCAATCATAATTCCTTTAGTTTTAGTTGGTTTATTATTAGACCTTTGCTTTTCAGGCAGTGCAATCTATTGGCAAGATCCTGCTCTTGTGTCTTGCTGCTTGAATGTGAGTGTGAACAGCAGTAAATTACCATATTGCTGGTATACAGAAGGATCTTGAGGTTGAAGTGGAAAGAGTTAATTAAATAATGTGCAAGAAATTCTAAAATATACATTAAACATGAATAGGTAAAAAGAGAGAGATGCAGCTAGTAGCAATACTTGGGTTGCAGTTGCCTGGGAACAAAGGTGGAGTGAGGTTGAGTTAGTTGAAGGAAAGTTATGTAAGCATTTGTGGGAGAGGGAAGGGGTTTCAAGAGAAATGTTAACATAAGCTGATCCTTTTTCTTGGACCTGGTATACCTTTTTTGAACACTTCACTAAGGCATTAGACAGTGTACGTGGACATGCCCAAAGCCTCAGACACAATTCCACACTTGAGCATCATTGATAATCTAATCCAGTTAAATGTAAACTGCTGTCTTATCCACTTGCTAGCAAACTGGCTCATTGACAAAGCCTAGTGCATTAGTGTTGCAAGGACAACCTCAACTAAAAGAATTGCTACCAACAATGTCTCTCAGGGATTAGTCCTGGGGCCAACCCCCTTTAGTACCTACTTATCATGCATTAAAACAAACACCAAAGGCCTGTAACTAGCAAAGTTTGCTAATAACTGCAAACTCAGAGCTGTTATAAATGCCTCAGATGCCCCTGTGTAGTCTACAAGAGGGCCTAATTCATGCTAATAAGTGGTGCTACCACCATGGCCTCAAACTAAATGCAAAACAATTCAACATCATGTCCTTTGGTAAACCTGAGCACACCTGCACCTCATCACATAGGTGAACCCCCCCCACCTAAAATTGACTCAGTCATTAGATTCTTGGGCACCTTCATTGGCAATGAACTATCCTTTGACCACTATGTGACACTATTCTTAGAAAATCCTTTTAGATAGCCAGGGGCATGTCTTCTAGATTCAAGAAAGACATTATCCCCCTCTATGCCTTTGTTATCTGACCAATGATAGAATATAATGCCCTGTTTGAAATGTACTTGGTTAGACACACAATGCAGTACAGAAGACTATAGAATTTTCATGCCAAAAAGTCAGTGGCATGTCCTCCTTCAGTTACTGACTTCCTTAAAGTGCCCTAACTCCTTCCCATTTTGTGCAGACTGTTGATAGGAGATCTTTGCCTTACCTACAAAGTGAATGACTCAAGCTTGATAAAAGCTTGTGTGGTTCATTTTTGAATTTTGGCACTTCTTTTCAGTTATCTAGTTGTGTTTGTTTGGTGTCTTCCTGAGGTTTTAACGTAGTTTATCTTTCCCATAAACTCTTGGAATACCAGTTATTATGTAGCCTGCTACACATTTATAGAATTAATGCCTTCCTACACACCTGCTCAAGGAAACCTAAACTTCCACCAAATCATGAATAGGACCTGTTGACAGGATAGATATCTTCCACAGAGAAAACCTTTTCATGGAATAGAGTCACCTTAGAGTTAAAGCTGAGTATCTCCATGACCCTTTTTCAAACATAATCTGGATGACTGGATGGGCAGTTCTAAGTGCATTACTGATCTACCCCCTACAGCCATTATGGAAGAGGCCAAAACTAGGTCAGAGTCTGGTATTAATTCATGTTTGTAGGTTCATAGGTTCATAGGATGATACTAGGCTATTAGCCTGGAGGCCCTTATAAGCCTAGCCAAGAATTTCACCCATGTTCCCTCAAAGTTAGCACCTGTTTCCCCCCTGCCCAACAGGGACACAGGTGGGATACCAGGAGTTTATTTTCTGTTTCCCATCCAGTCATCCAGGTTCCTCTTAAACAGGGCTAGAGAAGCACTCTGCTTGACATGGAGAGGGAGTCTATTCCACAGATGGGGGAGTCTTTGCAACACAAATCTATCCTGCCATCAAGTTCTATTAATGTCACAGACCAGGTTAAGGGCTTGCTTGTGGGGTGTGTGAGTGGAATTTGACTTACAGATATGCAACAACTCCATCAAGGCTGGATCTGAGATGGCCATGTATGCCAAACACAGGTCACCCCTGAGCAGTATGTACAAGACTGAGTAGAGGGGCAGGGCTTTTAGCCTATCTGTATATTATTGGTGCTTGAGACCCTGGATTTTCCTGGTCAGGAGCCTCTGTAGTCTCTCCCGCTGCTGCAAGTGCTTGGCAAGGTACATGTCGAAGGGGGCACTGTACTTGATAATAGGTCTGATAAGGGAGGAGTACAGGGATGTTATGCCCACCTTGTTCCTGGATGAAATACCCTTATTTATGAGGTTGGCCATGTAGAAAGCCTTCCATACAATGAAGGCAATGCAGTGGTCAAAAGTCAGATTGCTATCAACCTGGGTGCCCAAGACCATCACGACTGATTGCATGCTTAGCATGTTATTAATATAATTAGTGGGGATACCATTTTCCCCACTGGGGATAATGATGCATTTCTTGGCATTCAGTTTGAGACCATGCTTCTGGCACCAGTCATTAGTTTGGGAAAGGCCCTCTTGGAGGATGTTCACATCACTAGGGGAATTTAAGGCAGCGCTCAACTTGCAGTCATCTGCAAACCTGATCAGCCATATACCACTGGTTTTGGCTTGCACTTCAGAAAAGTATATCCTAAACAGTAGAGGTCCCAAGACTGATTCTTGGGGTACATTGCTCATATCTATTATGCCCGAGTGAGGAATATTGTCGAAAGCTTTGGCTAGGTCAAGGTAGGCAGTGTGCACCATCTTCCCCTCATCCATGGCTTTGGTGACTGTCTTGAAGAAGTCAACCAGGTTTAACAGGCATGATCTCCCTTTGACAAAACCAAACTGTGTGGGGTCAAGCATTTGGAGGCTGCCAATATCCTTGTTTATAAGGTCCATGATAGTGCATTCTATGGTCTTGCAGATCAGGGAAGTTAGGCTGATGGGCCTATAATGTCTTGGTAAATTGGTGCGATACTTGCATCTATATCATAACATCATAGATGCAAAATGTCAAACGCTCACAAGATTGAAAATGCAGAAACTTGAATTCGGTATTGTGGGGGCTGCACCCCCCACACCCCCCAATAAATATATATTCCAACTCCGAGATTGCACTGCAGTGAGGAAAGGGCAAATATCCCAATCTTCACTGTACTGCGATCTCAGAAACGGACCCGCGACATTTCGGCACTTTCGCTGTTGTGCTGTTCGACATTTTGATTTTACGATAATATAATACAGATCCAGATACTTGGCTACTTCACAAATGATCCACTGAATCAGCAGCCTTTTATGAGCCTACAAACCTGTAAGATAGAGGTGTGGAGATAAGGAACTCTGATGAGCACCATGACAGGAATGCAGAGAGTTAGAGTTTATTTAGTTAGTTACTTTGTTATGCCTGTTTGTTTTTTTGTTGATTGAGACAATAGGCTGACTTATAAAGGACCCTTTTCAGCCACAACCCAAGAGTTACAGCATAGGAAAGAAAGTACTGCAAGACAATGCAAGATAATAGTACAGCCGTGGTATATATGCATGTAATAAAGGTAATTTGCATTAATTAGGTAGAGCACTAATCATGAAAACATGGAGATAAGAAGTGTACACATATATACACATTTATCATTATAGCTGCTAAGCTTACTCTGTCTAAGAAGTTCCAATATATAAATGACATCAGAATAGGTAAAGAGAGATATGCAGTTTGTAGAATGGCTTGTGTTGCAGCTGGCTGGAGAAAAGGTGGTGAGACGTTTGTGTTAACTGAAGGAAACTGGAAGTACATGACTAATGTAGCTTATGAACCAGGTGAGTGCTTCCAGGTTAAAGCCATTATTCCTGCAAAAACATTAACAGGAGTTTGTGGTTAACCACATGAAATTCAAATTGCACATAACTTGTTGATGTTTAATTCTTACACACAATGCATGTATTTTTTATTTGTGTTCAATGCTTAAGATTATGTATTTTTAATACTTTTTAATAAACAGACAACTTACCAACCAACCGACCAGCCACACAAACAAACAAACAATGCTTTGTTCAGATCAATGAAGATTGTTCTCTTGCGGCCCAATTTGTATTCATTTAGTAGTAGTAGATCAGTTGTCAGTTTCCACAGCTCTGTCATTGTACATTTCTGAGCCTAAAATCTTGTTTGTGTTCTGAAAGTGTCACACATGTCTGTAGGTATTTACATGCTGAGAACTGGACTATTTGTCTATGATTTGTTTACCAGGAAATTCCAACTGGACACAGGTCCTTTTTCAGTGGAGACCCGGGGAGAAAAGCTCCACAGAACAATAAATGAGCAGCAGAGTACATGAGGAACAACTAAATATACATACAACAGAAAATAATATATACTGCAGCAAACATTAGCTGTACATACAGTATGGAACATACTAATGAACAGATATACCAATATCTAGCTAGATGCTAGGAATAAAGGTAGGAAGTATATATACAGATAGTACTAAGCTCAGATACTGTTCTAAACTCATGTACCTAAATATTATATACAAATATTGCACTAAACTCAAACAGATATAAAGCAGATGCTCCACGCGAAGGTGGAACAAGCTAGAAGGGCTAATGGAATGGAAGGGGGAGACAGAGGAGTAAGAGAGGAGACTGAATGAGTAGTATATGTGGTAGCGAGAGGACGCTAGGTATTTGGAGTTGAGATGAAGTGGGGTAGTTAAGCATGTTATAACAGGTCTGAGAGATTGAGTGAGGAGGGTTAGGGGAGGGTAAAGGGTGAGCCAGAGCCTGCAGAGGAAGGAATGCGCTGATCAGGTGGTGTGAGGCAGGGTGGTTATGGGTGGGGAGAGGAATGGGAGGTAAAAGGAGGGTTTCTAGTCAGAACTGGTGCATGGGCATAACCAGAGACTTTTTAAGTGAGCTTTTAGTGCAGTCTTGAAGTGACTGCAAGAAGATAGTGTGGCTATGGGGGGGATTGTTCCATAATCTGGATATGATGCAGGAGGATAGTGCTTCTCCTGGTAAGTTCTTGGGTTTGGTTACTAGAAGTAGAGTTTTGCTGCTGGAGAGTAGTGGTCAGTGGAGCAGTAGGGCCGGAGAAGGTTTTGAAGGGATGGGACTTCAAGACGATGGTTTACTAACTTGTGGGCAAGAAAGAGTTGATTCAGGTGAAGAAGTTGAGGGAGTTCAATCTAGTTAAGTTCTCTAAGTGAGATACAGTGGTGGCTGCGATGGTTAGCGATGTTATTGCAGCAAGTAGTTTGCTGCGTTTTGTTGGGGAGATGATGATATTTTCTTTGGCTAGAATATTAAAGTGGGGGATAATTGGGATAGATTTATTGGGTTGGAAGATAAGCAGTTTAGTCTTGCTCAGGTTGAGTAATAACTGGGCATTAGACAGCCAGTTTTCTACAGATGAAAAGGCTTCCTGTGTGATCTTGTGAAGTTCAGGTATAGTTGGGGCTGAGCAGATGAGGGTGCTGTCATCTACATACTGTATAAGACAAGCATGCTTTGTGGCTGTGACTAGATCACTGGTGAAGAGTGAGAATAGTAAGGGACCAAGCACGGAGCCTTGGGGAACACAGAGTGTTACAGGAAGTCGAGGAGATAGGTCATTATGCCAGACAACTGATTGTTGGCGACCAGTTAGATAGCTGTGAAACCAATCAGAAGCTGATTGGGAAAATGATAGGTTAGTGAGAACAGAGATTAGTAATTTGTGTGAGACCATGTCAAAAACCTTGGCTAGATCCAGAAATATAGCAGAGGAGAACAGGCCGTTATTTTTATGATGAAGGATAGCATTAGTGAAAGAGAGCATGGTGGTAATAGTGCTGTGGTATGGCCTGAAGCCATGCTGGATGCTAGAGAGGAGGTTATTAGCTAAGAGGTAGTCTAAGACTTGAGAATGGAGAATTTAGATGACTCTATAATAAGCTGCTGAGTTTGGAGGTACTTTTTTGTATATGAAAACATTTTGAAAACACCTTTTATAGTTGGGCAATTTATAAATATAAGGAAAAGGTTTTTTGGTGTGAGGGTAGGTTATAATTATGAAGAATATTTTTTTATGTCGTCTTTGCATAGATTAATGAGCCATAAACAAAGGATATTTGTATTCCCTGAGCTCCAGAGCTCGAAAAGTTGCTCATTCAGTTTTCAGAGTCATAAACTGCAATATGCCTGAAATAACAGGACACACACAGTGAAAGCTGTTGTGCAGGGTGACATGTGAGATTTGTCTGATATAAGATTACTGCAGAGTGATAGTTCACTAAATTTATCTAGGAAGTCTTCTGTGAAGTCAAGACCATTTCCTTTTGACACAGAAGTGGAGTAGTGTTTGGGCTTTATTGTTTTTGTTCTTGTGAACGAGTTTCTTTTCATACACAATAATATTTAATGATGTGTGTCATTTGATACCTGTTAACTGTATAGATTTTCGTAGAATGTCCATATTTTTGCCTCATATTTTTGGCCTGTTACTCATAAAATTGTGATTTTCTAGCAAATCATTGTCAAATCTTTGAGGATTGAAGTCAGAAAAAAATGGCAGACATTTGAGATTCATACTTTATATCCTTCAGAAAATTCATGCTAATGCAAAACCTGATATTCTATCAACTTTCTAAGTTTGTAAGAGCAATATTTAAAATCTGTCCTTATTTTGGGGTCTTTGTTCCCCCATTATTTATGGCTTTGTCCAAATGCTCTAAGAGGTTGAGAGCTATGCATTTGCTGTAAACATATATAACCTTATACCAGTCACAAGTTTCTAAGAAAGGTGAATTTCCTGTCATGTCATAAATGTATAAAAGAGATGCAGTGTACCAGAGCACATAACATTTTTATACAACAAGATTCATGGCTTGGTGATCGGGGGTATGTTTGCTGTAGCAGAAAGTATAGCTCTGCAACATGTATAACAGCTGCCTTTGGAGGCAGTGCCTGCATTGTTTCTTGTTATAACTATATGCTCCAATAGAGGAGGTACAGACAGCATCAGACATACCACCACCAGGGGAACCAGCAGACTGTAGACTGTATCTGTGGATAGGGAAGAGGCACAGGACCATATCAAACTGATATTCTGAAGTGGGCACTAAGGAATGTGTACATTTCACCATCAGCTGCCAAGACGTTTGAACAAACATTAGGTATATTGCAGGCCTGTGTCTTGCACAGTCTGAGGCAGTTCTTCAGCAGTATGCTGCAAGCTGTGGAGGAACATATCGATGTCGAGGAGCATATCTGATTCCTCAGGACTGCAGAGGAGAGAATCACCAACATACAGAAGTTTTACGACAGTACACATTTCCCTGAGGTCCTGGGAGCTGCTGATTGCACACACATTGCTACCACATCTCCACCAGCTCCAGACATACTGCAGTACATGAACATGAATGTTTTCCAGTCTCTTAACTGATGGTTGGTCTGTAATGCACAGGGCATTATTTATAATGTGTTTGTGTGCCACCCAGACAGTTTACATGATTCCCATATATAGGACACATCTCACATGCATCAAATATTCTTGCATGCATATTTCTCACAAGGTCATTTAATTGTTAGGTGCACACACAGGCTAAATAAATAGGTCAATACAAACAAGTATTATGCAAGCTGGAGCATGTGACATATCATTTGTTTGTTGTGTGTTGTGTGCACCCTCCAGGCCATGCAAGAAATATCCTATTATGTAGCACATACCAAAGCATATTATATAATGGAGGAGATGCTTGGCCTATTCAAGGGATATGCGAAGAGGAGCACAGCAGTACAGTCCAGATTTCTGTTGTATGTCGAGTGGTGCATAAAACAACATCTTACAAACAGTTGAAGCATTAGGTTAGTATTACTGGGGGGCATTCCATTCCAGTAACAGAAGGGCAGAGGGAAATATCAGGTGAGGGAGATGCAGTAACAGAACACAAAGCAGAGGTGGGTGCAGTACATTACAACACTGGTAAAGAGGCTTCTTCTTGTTCACGGGTCTGAGACATGACACAGACAACACAGAATAAAGTGATGTAAGTGTTACCACATCCAGGCAGTGCATGACACATGGATTCAGCTTGCTGTGCATCAGACATAACCATACCCACACACATTAGGGAGTAGGCAGTGCACAGTCATCATTACCTCCACAGTGTTAGGAGAAACACAGTGACAGATAAATGCAACCCTGTGAGATGGGGTGGGCTTCTGGGAGTGACTAAAGGGCCCACTGAGAAGTGAGGGAACAGTATGAGATGGGGTACAGTCATGGGAGTATTTGAGGGAGACATAGTGAAAGGCGGTTGCAGTACAAAGTAATTTTGTAGGGTAATGGGTGGTAAGCAGTGCCAGCGTCATGTGTTCCCAAGTGACCTGTACATCACAATGACAATCTCAGTGTGACTGATATCCACCACAGGGTTTGCTGTTTTGCTGATGCACTTTACCAGTTGGGACTCCTTCCTAAATTCTATAACTCTTTCTCAATACAGCTGCTGGTCTACTGAAATTTTAGTGAATTTCCACTCTTTCACATTTGTAGTGGACTGAGTAAGGTTGTGCAAGATGGCAGTGGTGCATTATATCATGCTAACAAGGGGGCAGTTTGTGTGGCAGTTATGATACTAAGGCTAGTTGACACCACTGTTTTTGAATCACTAGCACAGTCACTACACCACACCAATATGCTGATGGTAGGGGTACATATCATGGTGACAGTGAGACCTGCTTTTTCATGCAGTACGTGTATCCCCATAGACCATGACACTACAATATAAAGATTTTGTAACACCATGGCACAGCTCAGTGGAGATGACAAAGCACTATGACACAGTGTTACAGTGCATATCCATTTACACAAGGCAACCATTTGTTCCTCTAGATGATCCAACTGAGTGGTCATGGCTACGTCAGGTGCTGTGGAATGCAGAGCTCCAGTGTGGTGTGCTACCAGGGATAGCAACATTTTCTTGTTCTTCTACAAGGGAACTTCCAGGAGTGTCTGGCTGGGCAGTATGATGACCCTTGTGGAAGTTGGATACTTGGCATGAACTTACCAGTATGGAGAGTGGTGCCCCCTGGCATCATGCATTCTTGAGCTCATTGCTGGCATTACTACAGCAATCTGAGGTGGCAACACCCTGACATGCTTTGAGAGTGAAATGCAGAGTTTAGAGAAAGACAGCCATAGATGTGCCGTAAGAAGTATATTTTTCATACAACTTTGTTCTGTAATGTTACCTGTTTTGCATATCTGCTCAGGTGGCTGTATGTGTAGCTTGTGTGTCTTGCTGCATGACTTTATAGAGATGCATAATACATGAACAATTCCAGTGTTACATATTGACAAAGTATAAGGCATGACAGCAGTCTGGCATAATGGTTAAGATCTTCATCTCCATGCACAAGGTTCAAGATTCAATCCATGTTCTCCCTGTGTCTTTGTGGGGTTCCTCCCACTGATGAAAAACATACAGAGTGTTTCCATCTCAATCTCACCCAAGAACAGAGCTGTAGGCATCAGCATAGACTCTGTGTGGTGCCCTATAGGGAAAGAGGTGTATAACCCAACCACTTTGAGCGTATACTGTGTTGCGCAGTATCCTTAAGATGGGAGAACATGGATCACAGACTGTCCACTGTGGCAAGGCTAACCACTTGGCAGTGTACAAAATATAGTTCTGAGTGATTCAGTCACGTTCTCTAATGTCACTAAATGGGCATGGGTATTTGCCATTGATAAGTGGCTTGAGGACTCAGCCTACTCGGACCTATGCCAGGGACTCATGATAACAGTGGGAGGATTGTATGTGCTCCTAATGGCTGGTGTGTACCACCATAAAGCACAGCAACCCTGGGTCAATAAGCTACTGGCCAGCCAGTGTCCAGTTCCCAAGCTTGGGAAAGCTGGACATAGAACCAGAGAACCTGCCAATTACTGAGAATTGCTACACTCAGTCTAGGTTCACTGACAGGACAGAACTTGGAAGTGGATGATATGATGGTAAGGAAGAGGCTAAACATTCTATGTATCCAGGTGACAAGATGAAAGACAGGCTAGAAATAGTATGGAAATTGGGGTGAGTGAGAGGGTTCAGAAGAAAGTAGGGATGTCATCAGAATTAATGACAGACTCATGACAATCAGAATCCTGCCTAATGATAGGGCAGTATTCATACTCTCAGCCTATGCCACACAGCAGGGTTGTGATAGCGAAGAAAAATATGCATTCAAATAGCAATTGCAGGACATCATCATCAACATTAACTCCTTTTTTCCCATTTTCTACATGGGGTTGGGGTGTTATGTTAACTGTCACTCTCGATTCACTGCTATACTCCTGCCTTCTTTGACACTCATGCTTGACTGTCGCAGATCTTTTCTCCACAATTCATCCACCTCTTTGCTGAATGCCCTCATTTCCTCTTACCTTCTTCCTGTCTGTCCCAAATCTTCACCAGATTGTCTTCTACCTTTCTGCACATTTGCCTGAACCACCATAATCTGTTCTCTTTGATCTTTTCTGCAATTGGAGCTACTCTGGCTTCTGCTCTTATGTCGTCATTTTTTCATCTGTCTCACAGTGTGCATCCTACCACCTGTCTCAGACACTTCATTTCCATCACCTCTAGCTTTCTCATCTGCTCTGCCTTTACTAACCAGGTTTCTGTACCATACAGTAGTACTGGTCACACCACTATTTTGTACACCTTGCTTTTCAGTTTCTTTGACCTTCTTCTGTCACACTACACCTAACATTCTATGTCAGTTGGCTGCAGCTCCTCTGATTCTAGCTTTGACCTCTTTATTCAGACTTTCCTTCTCCTCAACTACCCCTCCAAGATACTTGAAGCTGTTAACCTGTTCCACTACCTTCCCTTCTGTCCTACTTCCCAGCTTCTTCTGAATTCTCCAATTTGCTGCCATTGTTGCTGTTTTATCTATACTTAGTTTCATCCCATGTGCCTTCAGTTTTACATTCTAGCCCTATCCTTTGCTGAAGTTCTTGCTTAGAGTCTGTCAGTAATGCTCATTCCCCTCATACAGCAACTTTATCTGTCCCCTCCAACATGTTTGCTAAGGTAGTCCATCACCAGTATGAAAAGCAGTGGGCTGAACCCTGATGTACACCCACTCTCACTGGGAACCCCTCTGTGAGACTGAACACTGTTCGTACCCGGGTCATTGGGTCCTTGCACATAGCCTGCACTAATTCTGCCAATGTTTGTGGAACTTTGAACTACCACAGTACTGCCCAAATCAGCTTTCTTGGGACATTGTCATATGCTTTCTCCAAGTCTATGAATGCCCAGTTGTACTCTTTGCTCATCTGTAGCTTCATCTCAACTGTCTGTCTCACTGCAAGCATCGGGTCAGTTGTGTTGCATCCTGATCTGAATTGAACTGCTCATCTCCCATATTACTTTCTACAACTCTAAGCATCCGTTTATCAATCACTGTCTCTCTCCAGAACTTTCATGCAATGTGATGGGAGTTTGATTCCTCTGTACTGCCCACATTTGTGGATGTCCCCTTTATTCTTGTATAGTGGCATGTGTAGGCTTATTCTCCACTTATCTGAAATACACCTTTCCCTCCACACTTCTATGAGCACCCGCAGGAGCCATTTCTCCCCTACCTCACCCATCTTTATCATATCTCCTGTGACCTAATCTGAGTCTGCTGCTTTCACTGACTTCATTTTCCTTAGTGCTATTCATACTTCTTCTAGGGTGGGCTTGTCTTCTTCTCTCAAGCTAAGTAGTGTCAGGGGCAGTTCAGCTTCAGTGGGGGTTTTTTCATCTAGAAGCTGCTGGAAGTACTCCTTCCATCTGCCTTTGATGCCCTGTGGAAAGGTGAGCAGGTTGTTACTGCCATCCCTTACGAAAGGTGTCTGACTATCTTCTTTCTCTTTCTGTCTTTGCCTTGCGTCCTGTTATAGTTTCTTTGTGCCATCTACTGAGTCCCTTAACAGAAGCTGGCGGAGTTCCTCTGATGCCCTATTCTTTGCTATTGCAACTCCTTTTTTTAGCCTCTTTGTTAGCCAATCAATATTCCTTCCTAGCCTGGTCCATCTTTTCTATCTCGCACTATTTCCTGCACTCCTTCCTTCTTTTGATGACTTTTGCACTTCTGCATTCCACCACCAGCTTGCCTACTGTAACTTATTTCCATACCTGGCCCAGCCACATATCTCTTCTGCAGTCTTCACAGTCACTAGTCAGTTTTAGGCACTGCCATTCTTCTTTAATTCCACCTATTGCATCCTCTTCTTGGGGTGCTAGAGCTCTTTGTAATTCCTTGAATTTTACTTTCTCTCCAGTCAACTTCCAGGTCTTCAACCTGGTCTATGTTGAACCTAGAGTCTTCTCTGACCACTGCTTGAGCTGATTGTGGCAACCAGTGGTTTATGCTGTGAGCCGACTATTTCACTAGATAAGCTAAGAGACATAAGCCCTCTAATATGTCTGGAGGTTTCCCAGGGTCATCCTCCCACTAGACTCTGTCTGGTACACATCCCATGGGAGGGGCCCATGGGGATATCCTCACAAGGTGCTCAGACCAACATAGCTGACTGCACTCAACACAGAGAAGAAGGGGGTCTAGTCCAAGGTCTGCTTGGATTGCTGAGCTCCTCAATCTATTTTAGAGTATGATTCTTGCTACTCTGTGAGAGAACCTTATTTTTGTTGTGTAGGTCCATGGTTTCATCCTTTCAGTCACTACCCCAAGATCATGACTATAGGTGAGAATAGGGAAATAGACTGACCAGTAAACAGAGAGTTCTGTCTTATGACCTAGCTCTTGATTGTACCACAGTCTGGTACAATGCCTACAGTAATGCCAGTATTGCACCAATGCACTGGTCAGTCTCCTGATCCCTTTTACCCTCACTCATGAACAATATGACTCCAAGACTCTTAACCCCTCCTATTTGGATGTAGCTACTCCCCGTCACATGGAGAATGCAATCCTTTATTTTCTGGAAGAGAACCATGACCTCTAAATTGGAAGCACTGATTTCATCCCAGCTACTTTATACTCAACAGTTAATCACTCCATTGCACACCAGAACTCAAAGGCAAATGAGGCTATTTTTGTAAGTGTTTTTTTTTTTTTTTGCTATTTTAGGTCTTGTTTTAAGATACCTTATATTGAGAGCAGAAGCTAAGAAAACAGTTGCAATTGTCATGTGAGGACTCCATAAGTCAGAGGAAGATGTTATTGTAACATGGAACTCTGGAACTTTTCTAGCAGTGTATGCCATGTTGTCCCCTCCACATTACACCAGTAAAATGCAACCATTGAAATATATGATTATACTCCTTATTCACATAGTGATGGTGCAGTTTGGATTATTCACTCAAGTATATCTTGAGTGGGACTTGTGGTTGCATGAAGATCTGATGTAGTGGACAGTTCAGACAGGTGGCTAACATGTGGCATGGAAATGCTAATTCTAGACATTAGTGGGTAGAGTGTGAGAGCAGGGATGTTTGCCATTTACCAGTATGAAGGATAGAGTGTTAGTAGAATGCCCTAATCACTGACATGGTGTTAAGGTGGGAGACCAGGAGCTTCACTATATTAATAGCTATGCCGCTGAAGTGCTGAACGTGGAATAATAAACTCTTGGGTCATTAACCATAATTTGTAGAATATGTTTTTTTTTCCTTTTTGTCACAGTTTCACATAAAAAGAAAATATAGTTTGTACATGGACAACAAAATGTGTGTTAACTAAGAATTCATCCTGTAAGGTTAAATACAGATATCTGTGAAAATTACAAACATTTCAAACATTGTCTCTTTTAGAACACTATATAAATAGAAGGATAGAATTAAAATATGCACATGGGGTCACCTTTTTCACAGCATTAACCACATTGATATTATCACTGTCATATTTGTCTAAAACATTACTATAACAAAAAGATGCAACATTAACATACCCCAAACCATCCCTACACATTGATTCCAAACTCCAGATGTATCTCCCCCCTTCCATTAAATTACATTTGAAACAAATTCAGTCCCATGCATAGGCCAACTAGGCAAACACTTAGGGTGCTATGCTTGTAGGGACACTCTTTCTATATTTATTTATTGATTTATTTATTTATTTATTTATTTATTTATTTAAAGCAATGAAATATGTTGTTTTGTTGCTCTAAAACTGAAGAATTAAATAAAGCATTCTTCTAAAAGAAAATGTGCCTACAGAATAGCAGGGAAGCAGTGCACCAGCTCTGACTTAACAGTCAGGCGATGTCACTTTAGACTTGAACACTATGAGGTCATAGAGTAGAGACCTTGCAATATTCAAATATAGGTGTAAAACCATGTCAAAGAGATCTTTTTTAACAATAAAGAAAAGAAAGATGAATTATGCTAATTCTGATGCCAACGAAGATGAACCTCTAATGCCTGACTGACTGTAATAATCAGCAATTTACCAGAAAATCAAAAACTTTTCAAAGGGAGGAAGGTCAAAAATATGAGACAAAATTAAGGACGTTCTAGACAATACTGGATAGCTGAGTTAAGTGCAATAGCATAATGAGATTGAAGACAGAGCTGAGGTAAGTATTATTATTTTTAAGTGGTACTGGCAGTGAGCAACTAGATATTTGGCAATATATTTGGCTTTATCATTTATGTGGAGCAACTCAGAACATTTTAATGTGTGGCAAGCTGACAGCTTATTTATTGGAGGTGAAAGACTGTGGTTTGCTGAATGAAAGTAATTAATCCTCTTGTCATTTACATATTTTCAAAACTCACAATCTGGCTTTGCAGGATTAGGGTGTATTTATAAGAGGTAAAATGGATTAATTTACTGGGCATCTAAGCTGCAAGGCATTGTAGGTATAATTGTTATGACTGGCTGACTATGGAGAAAAATGTCTGGCTGCCTACTGCTGCTTGCTTATTATTTTGGCTTTGCAGGACTAATGTGAGTTATGTAAAGAAGTGTTTTAATGTGTATCAACGGTTTGGAATAAAGGTGAAATACGTTACACACCCTTCCTGTTTTAGCACAGTCACATGTCTGAATTGTACTTGGAAGTGGCTATAACTGCTTGGTGGGGGGTGTCTGGATGAAAGTAACTGATTCTCTTGTCACTTACTCAGTTTAACAGTCATCTCTCAAAAAAGAAAATAAATAAAATATATATATATATATATATATATATCAGTTGATTTGAGTTTTCAGAAACTCAAAATTCATATCAGCGAGACAATATGATCAAATTTCTGAAAAATCGAACATTAAAAAGAAAAAGAAAAAACACCACACCCCCTGATAATTATATATGCCAACTCTGAGATCGCACTACATTGAGGAAAATGGTAAATTTCCTGATCCTCACTGTACCGTGGTCTCCATTCAAAAGCTTTGGGTTCTCAGAAATATGATAATTTCATCTCAATGATATGAATTCCGAGTTTCTGAAAACTTGATCAACTGATAGGTATCCATATCTATCTATATATCTGTATCTATCTATCTATCTATCTATCTATCTATATATCTATCTATATATGTGTATATATACATACACATATCAAGGATAAAGTACATCACTGAATACCCAGACCTTCAGAGCTTCTGGGGCTGATGGCCCCCACACAGCGAGGGTATATAAGTGGATTGTGACACAGGCTAGGTAGTCGATTCTGACTTGAACCCCACCTAGTCTAAAAGTATTCCTGTTTATTAGTGAACACAGAAGGTCACTGTACTTGTGTGGTGGGCTTGGGGACAAGGTCATTCTTTCTTTTACATTCCTTCAAAACCTCAGAGGTCACTATATCTTGTGTTTGGCTGGGGACAATGTGGTCATTATTTCTTTAACTTTCATAACAAGGTTCAGAGGGGTACACAGGGGGTCATCATAGCTTGTATAGGAGCACTGTACTGTATAGAAGTTATAATCTTTTTTGTTTTCATTTTCCTCATAGTCAGACATTTGATGCATATGCAAGTGGCTATTTTTGGGGGGGGGGGTAAAGAAACATTATATAATTGTGACAGCAAATGTGTTGTGTTCTCTCTCTTTCTTTTTTTTAGTTTTGTCCCAGTCTGACATCAGAAGGGTACGTTCATAAATTGATAAGTTCTTTCCAGTGTCCAGACTCAGGGGCCATATAGGAACAGTGCCACATCAAAATCATAATTATAAACTTCATACCCCTTCCAAAAATCAAGCTGATGTTTAAAGCAGGTTAAATTTGGCAACAATCTAATTTCAATTGGAAGACAATTCTAAATCCTTGGAATAATTTCTGTCAAATATATGTTTCTTAAAGACATCCTATTAATATTAAGTACATCATTTAAATCATCATATTTATGACTTCTAATATTTTCAGTTGTGGTGATATTAAAAATTGCTTGTAACATATCATGCTTATATAACATATATGCTCAAATTGCTTTAACTCTGAAGTATCTATAGTGTAAGGAAGATAACTAATTCCTGACACAAATGTAATTAACATGACTTACTGAAGGGATTCTTTTAGTGAATCATCCCTGAGCTGCTTCCAACAAATGAAAGTGTTTTTTATTATATATACAAAAATATTATTATATCCCAACACAGGTTGACTTTATGTTTTATAGAGTTGAGTGGCAATGTTGCATTTATATAAATGAAAATAAACCATAGCGACCATCTGAGGTGCACACATTATATATTCCAAACCGTGCCAACATAACTGTAGCTATAAACATTATACAGCAGTTTTAATATATTCAGACATTGTTAGTCAACCATTATATAGCTCATTCAGATCATGCCTTCTTTTAAACCTTGTTCCTCCTCTGCATGTATTGATCCTAAATTTCCCAGTTTTCCTATGTAATTTGCTCCTACCCTTTTCTAAGGATCCCAGTTCCAGTTGTTTTTATCTCTGTTGCTATTTTCACTACTTCTATTAAAGTAGGTTTAGACTTTGATTTCCATTTTATAGTAATTGTTTTTTGGCAGCCATCATAGTTAGACTCAGCAAGGCCTTACTATGTCTAGGCAATTCTGATTCTGTATCATAGCTGAAAAAAATCATCTCCTAGTTACTGCAATTCTTAAAAATAGCATTCTGAACATCCTGCCAATTATATAGAAAGCTTGTTTTTTATTATTATTAAAATGATTAGTAAAGGAAAAATGGAAGCTGTAGTAATACATAAATCTTTATAAATATAAGTTTCCCTTAATGTGATATTTCCTAATTTTAAATCCAAGGTAGGTACAGATATACTAAAATAAATTATTTGACATTTGTCCTTACTGAAATGTAGGTTAACACCCATAGCCCAATCAGCAACTGTATGTAAAAAAGGCAGAAAAGTAAAAATCATCACCCTTAAAATTAATTACAAAATCAATTGTACAATCATTGGCATACTTTGCATGCCAAGAGTAAGTATTCAGAAGGCTAGCAGGTTGAATCAAGTTTAACAAAAAGGGTCCCAAAGCTGAGCGCTAAGGAACTCCTGACTTTACAGGAAGATAATCAGATTTGTAACCTTTAAATAAGACATAGTGAGTTCTTGTTGTTAATCATTTAGGTATCTAATTCATCAAATAAGAATTAACATAATATTTCATCAGTGTTTGTGTAATTGAGTTATGACAGACAGGATCAATGGTCTTAGCCAAATCAATACAGATATCTCAGACAGATAATAAAATAACCAATGCCACTAACACTTCTTTGCAAACTTCCCCAAGTTATTAGTCAAGATGCACTTTGAATAAACCCATGTTGGCATAAATCATAGTTCCTTGAAATTTTATACTCAACCTGTAACAATTCTAGTAAGACTCTCTCAAAACATTTACTTTATACTGAAGTTAAACTAATAGGTCAGTAATGAAATATCTCCATTTTATTGACATTTTTATATATAGGAGTTATTAGAGATTTCTTCCAAGCAGTGGGTATGAAACTTTTTTAATAAAGTATTGCAAATATAATACAAAACAGAAGTAAGTGTTTCTAATAAACCATGTAATAATAATGCAGGAATTTCATCAGAGCCCATGAAGATATTTTTCCCAGTCTTTTTAAGAGACTTCAAAATTAATTCAATACCAATTTGAGGGCACTTTACATGTAAAGTTGAACTTAGACATATGTATATGCCTTTATCTGTATTAGTATACTGATTAAAGAAAAAAATATTAAATTCTTCAGCAATCACCTTAACATCTGAGATAACATTACCACTGACCCAAAAAAATGGAAAACAAGTCATTATCAGTAGACATAGAATTAAAGGATATGCAGAAGGTTGCTGTCTTTTGAGGTAGAGGGTATGGAAGCATGTTGTATATTTATGTGACTGTGCATTAGCTTGAAATGCACGACTGTGGGCAGTTGTGCTATACTTTTCATGCCAATTTAAGTGCAGAGGTGGATACATAGAAAGTGGCTACCTATATATATTTTTTCTGAGGGGAGTGAAACAGATATGATTTATGTATCCTCACAAGCATTTGGCTTTTCAATTTATTGTGAACTGGCTTTTGGTCAACCTTAAGCATTAAAATTTGAATACAACATATTTCTTCCTTGAAATAAAGAAGTAAGATTGAATTTCTTTTCTGAGCACATTATTTTTTTCCAACTATCATTGGATCAAAAATTTGGAAAAAAAGCTCTAAAATGCACCTCAGAGCATCTGTAGCCCATTGGCCTCTGGATGCCTAGCAGCTGTCAGACCCCTGGTTTAATTTAGTGATGTACTCTTGACCATTTAGGGTATGATGAAAGTATGCAGGAAAAATAAAAGTTGAAGTAAGACTAATTTTTTCCAGCCTGTATCAGAAGACAAAGTTTAATAAAAATATTTAGTGCTGATACTCCACATATAAACAGGAAATTTATCAGAGGTAAATTATATTTTGAATTAAATTGCATTGGTTTCTACTCTTGTGGATTTTATCAGTATTCTGTTTCTGCATCTGCCATTCCTTAGAAGAACGCTACTATTTTTTAGACCTAGATTGATGTGTTCTGTTGTCTTGCAGCCAGTGCTAGTAGGGCTTATTGGTTTGCAGCTGCCATGATCAGGTGGTGCAAATCTTATGATGGGTGATAACCAAAGCTGTTCTCCATGTATCTGGTACAAAGCTATTTGAGATGCTGAGGACAGGCAGGAGTACACCCTGGGACACTGCCCCCTATATCTAGCATTTTTAATCTCTGATGGCACCATTAAAACATGCTGAAATATGATCTGTGTTAGGGGATATAAATCACATATTATGAGGGATGTTGGGGGTTGTGACAGGGGGAGACATTACAAATAAATCTCTCTGATAATATGTTTGCTATGTCTTCAGGGTTTGAAAGATGTGATTACTATGTATCAGTTTAGTGCAATGCTGGCTTTTGCTCCAAAGGTTCCTGATGTAGTTGAACAAAGGACTTATGGATGTCCTTGCTTGTGGTAGCAATTTTCTATTCATACTTTACTTGGTGAGCTATTTTTTTTCTAATAAGATCATTGTTTACCTTTTTGAGGAGAGTTATGGAGCAAGAGGTTTTCAGTTAGTTTCTCTAAGGGTGAGGAGGAGGAGATTTTTTTCTTTTGTTATGTAGTTTGTTTATGTCAAGGACATTGCATATGTGGTGGATTGGTGCCTAAGTCTCAGTGAAGACACTGAGATGAGCGCATGTATATGCAAATACAGCAGTGTAGGTCACAGGAGGGCTTTTGAACTGCATCAACCCATCAACTAGTTGGAAAAAAAAATGCTTCAGAGAAATCCATAATGAGGGTAAGGTTTGTGAGCATGTTGGATTTGGTCATAGTGCCAAAGACCACAAACTGATTGTTGGATCTGAATAACGAATGGACAACTACAACTGTAGAAAATAGTCGGACAATGTTTGTGAGGACCAAATCTAGTAAATTTATGCCCTCTTCCAGGGTATGGCACTATCTAGTCCATTGAGTTGCTGTTGATGATGTCTAGGATTCATGTATATATATATATATATATATATATATATATATATATATATATATATATATATATATGTATATAATTTGCTGTGGTAGGACTATTTAAGTTTCCAAGAGAAATGTTATTGGCTTCAATAGCACTGGACTCAAGGGAGTTTATGTATATCTCATGGGAAGTAGGTACTATGAAAGGGGTTCTGTATTTTGCCAGGGTATAGTAGGGTATCTTCTTTATAGTTGTTAGGATCTGGAGGAATTGCAGATCATTGTCTTACCATATTAATATGCAGGTAATGGAATTATGAAGGAATAAAGACACACCACTACCTGTGGCAGAGGTGCCTTCATGTGCAGCGCTGAAGAAGTCCTGATCATTGAAAACTGAAAAGATATGTTATTAATGCTTTAGATCTATGTTTCAGTGGTGATAAAGTTGCTGCTCTGTCTAAGCTTAGGAAGGCTTCTAAGGAGTACAATTGTTTATTTACATTTCTACACTGAGCGGTACTACTTTTAAATTTTCCAGGTTAAACTTGATCAGGTTGGTAGATGTATGAAACTGAAATTGACTAAAAATAAAAGGCACATTGTGTGTGGATATATTCTCCCCAATATTCCAAAGCCTTTTGAGGAAAGTTGCAGGCCATACCTAGCAAAGCCAACCATATCCTTCTGGGCAGAAACATATTGGACCCTATTTGAATGACACTGAAGACCTGGACATTTATTAAAGTCAATAATTTATTTATTTTGCATTGTGGCATCATTTTCAGTTAGAGAAGGATGCTGCTCACATCTGCTGCATACTGTTCTGTGTTCATATAATCCAAAAACGCATGCCTCAAGTCATTCACATCAACATGTGCAAATGATCATGTCATATGCATAATTGTGGTACAGGGTCTTGAGCACCCTTATACCTTGTTGTATCCCAGAATGGAAGTTCTGATCATATGGGATCACCCAATACCAACAGTTCAAAAATTAGATACAAGAAGACTAGTTATAGTAGTCCAAGAAAAGACAAAAGAAGCATTAATCGCTGAAATTTCTACACCCAATAATTATAGTGTATGTTGTACTGAGAGACAAAATTCATAAAATACTAGGATTTACTATTACTATTTGATTTTGCATTTTTACTGTTCCTGCACTTCTTTAAACCGTTTTTGTGTTGTTTAACTGTTGTAGACTACACACTCAAGTGTGCTGGCCTGCTTAAAGCATTTACAGTGTTTCTTGTTAAGTTACTGTTGTTCTGTTGAAAAAAACAAAAACAAAAAACAAAAAAAATTCTTGTTTCCCACCTTTTCTGAACTAGAGTAGTCCAGATTTCAGTTTTTGCTGAATTCTGGGCTGTGGTATAAGTTCCTGTGTTGCCCATATCCTTACTTGGATAGGAGGAAGCTTCTCTGTTCACCAGTGAGAGTGGGGAGCTTTGAGCAGCCTATCTGTTGGATAGGAGGAAGCTTCTCTGTTCACCAGTGAGAGTGGGGAGCTTTGAGCAGCCTATCTGTCCCTGGAGGAGTGGTCTCAGCCCAGCAACTAGTAGCTTATTGGCCATTTTGGGCTAATTCCTATCTCTTTCAAGCTCCCTGCCTTAAAACACGCATTTGCGTGGTTTTGCGCTTGTTTCAGACTCAGCACAGCTCCTCGTGGTCCTGCAGAGTGCTACAAGCAGCAGAGAGACAAAAGAGAGACTTTAAAACAGATTAAGTATTTTTTTCTCTGCCTTTCTACTTGTGACTGCATATTCTCGCCGAAAAGCGAGTTTCTAGCTACTCTAAGATCTGAAAAAGCTTTGTTTTTGCATTTTTATTGTTCCTGAACT
This sequence comes from Protopterus annectens, assembly GCF_019279795.1. Taxonomy (NCBI): domain Eukaryota; kingdom Metazoa; phylum Chordata; order Ceratodontiformes; family Protopteridae; genus Protopterus; species Protopterus annectens. Next base: position 1,244,005,126 of record NC_056732.1, on the reverse strand, counting down.
TCCTTAAATCGTTTTTGTGTTGTTTAACTGTTGTAGGCTACACACTTAAGTGTGCTAGCCTGTTTAAAGCATTTACAGTGTTTCTTGTTAAGTTACTGTTGTTCTGTTGAACAAATCAAACAAAAAAAAATATCCTTGTTTCCCGCCTTTTCTGAACTAGAGTAGTCCAGATTTCAGGTTTTGCTGAATTCTTGGCTGTGGTATAAGTTCCTGTATTGCCCATATCCTTACTTGGATAGGAGGAAGCTTCTCTGTTCACCAGTGAGAGTGGGGAGCTTTGAGCAGCCTATCTGTCCCTGGAGGAGTGGTTTCAGCCTAGCAACTAGTAGCTTATTGGCCGTTTTGGGCTAATTCCTATCTCTTTTAAGCTCCCTGCCTTAAAACCCGCATTTGCACAGTTTGGACTTGTTTCAGACTCAGCACAGCTCCTCGTGGTCCTGCAGAGTGATACAAGCAGCAGAGAAGAAAGAGAGACTTTAAAACAGATTAAGTATTTTTCTCTGCCTTTCTACTTGCAACTGCATATTCTCACCAAAAAGTGAGTTTCTAGCTACTCTAAGATCTGAAAATGCTTTGTTTTTGCATTTTTACTGTTCCTGCACTACTTTAAATCATTTTTGTGTTGTTTAACTGTTGTAGGCTACACACTCAAGTGTGCTAGCCTGCTTAAAGCATTTACAGTGTTTCTTGTTAAGTTACTGTTGTTCTGTTGAAAAAAACAAAAAAAAACCCCCAAAAAATATCCTTGTTTCCCACCTTTTCTGAACTAGAGTAGTCCATATTTCAGGTTTTGCTGAATTCTGGGCTGTGGTATAAGTTCCTGTGTTGCCCATATCCTTACTTGGATAGGAGGAAGCTTCTCTGTTCACCAGTGAGAGTGGGGAGCTTTGAGCAGCCTATCTCTCCCTGGAGGAGTGGTCTCAGCCCAGTAACTAGTAGCTTATTGGCCGTTTTGGGCTAATTCCTATCTCTTTCAAGCTCCCTGCCTTAAAACCCGCATTTTCACAGTTTTGCGCTTGTTTCAGACTCAGCACAGCTCCTCGTGGTCCTGCAGAGTGCTACAAGGAGCAGAGAGACAAAAGAGAGACTTTAAAACAGATTAAGTATTTTTTCTCTGCCTTTCTACTTGTGACTGCATAATCTAGCTGAAAACCAAGTTTCTAGCTACTCTAAGATCTGAAAAAGCTTTGTTTTTGCATTTTACTGTTCCTGCACTTCTTTAAATCGTTTTTGTGTTGTTTAACTGTTGTAGGCTACACACTCAAGTGTGCTAGCCTGTTTAAAGCATTTACAGTGTTTCTTGTTAAGTTACTGCTGTTCTGTTGAAAAAAACAAAAAAAAATCCTTGTTTCCCGCCTTTTCTGAACTAGAGTAGTCCATATTCCAGGTTTTGCTGAATTCTGGGCTGTGGTATAAGTTCCTGTGTTGCCCATATCCTTACTTGGATAGGAGGAAGCTTCTCTGTTCACCAGTGAGAGTGGGGAGCTTTGAGCAGCCTATCTGTCCCTGGAGGAGCGGTCTCAGCCCAGCAACCAGTAGCTTATTGGCCACTTTGTGCTAATTCCTATCTCTTTCAAGATCCCTGCCTTAAAACCCGCATTTCTGCGGTTTTGCGCAATTCTGCACACTGCGCAGCATCACGCAATGTCGCGCAGCATAGTTTAAGCTGTTTTAAACTATTCCCGGCTCCACAAAGTCTACTCTTCAATTTTTCCCTTAGAACTAGTCTAACTCTCAAAGTAAGCACTCTACCTTCCTTCTACAGCCCAGCACTTGCTCAAATTCCTCAGTACGCACTAACAAACTATAGCACTACACCCCATTTTACTACCCAGAAGTACAAGGCTCCCTATTCGTCCATTCCAGACAATCAATAAATCATTTTTTTTTTACTATCCAGGCATGTCCAAAGTGCAGTTCCAGGTATACTCTCCTGTCCAGCTGGTGAATCTGAGAATCTTGAGGGAATGTTACAATTGCCTTATGTACACAGACAACCTTCTCCTCCTTCCAACAAACTCAAATGTATGTGAGAGATGCAACTATACAGCCAAACTGGAGACAGAGCTCTCTCAAACCAAGACTGGCACAGTCAGTCAGGAGGAGAAGGAAACCACTCGCACCACACAACCAGTCTCACATAGACCAATCGCATCAGCAAACAAGACACATAAACTAACAAAAACATATTCAGAGGCTCTAAATATAAATCTGCCAAAGCAGCAGAGACCTCCAAAGCAGACATCCAAGCAACCACTACCCCACAACAACATTCATGTATCACATACTTCACAAAGTCAGTCTGCCACACAGTCGCAGCCCTTAAGGCTAAATAACGCACCTAATACACTAGTAATAGGAGACTCTATTGTCAGGTACACTGACGTCCCGCTCACCTGACTGAACAAGGAGAAGGTCACTGTAAGCTGCCTGTCAGGTGCCAGGATCCGCCACATAACACAAGCACTCAGGTCACCACAGCAGGTACATATATGACTCTGTCATTGTCCATGTGGTGTGAATGACCTGAGATATACCTCCCTGGACTACATGAAAAGAGACATAGAGGAGCTCTCTGATCATGTAGCCCAGGCCAGTATGACCCTGACCTTGAGTAGCATCTTGCCCTCACCAAGAATGATGCCACAGTATAAAGACAAAATGATCAATTTTAACAATTGGCTAAGCCATTGGTGTCATTCAAAGGGGATCTAGTGTCTGTCAGCCTGGGATGACATGCTCGACAACCCACTTTGCTTCACCAGGGATGGCTTGCACCTGTCACCATTAGGCTTTTGAATACTGGCTAGGGCTCTTGCCACCCCCATAGTGCCATTTTTAGGCAAGGCTCAAAAGACAAACCCACCTCCATAGACAACACCAGAAACAAAAAACTAAGGGTAATCCTACTCAACGCCAGAAGTCTAAACCTCAAGATGCATGCACTCGAGGCACTGTTCAGTATGGAGAAAATCGATATCTGTGTAGTAACAGAAAACTGGTTCAAGGCTTCAGAGAGCACCCCAGCACTACCAGGATTCAACTCATACCATACTTTTCGGCCCCAGAACTCAGATCAAAATACTAAAGGTGGGGGAGTATCCATCTTCATCAAGGATACCCACATCTCCAGGTTAGTGGCACTGCACGAGGCATTGGAGACCATCCATGTGCAACTAACAGTGAGCAAAACTGCTTTTTAGTTTGCAGCCTGCTACAGATCACCCACCTTGTCTCAGGACCCCCACTTGGCATTCCTGAGAACATTGGAGAATATGAAGGTCTCACCAAACACCATGATATTGGGGGATTTCAACTACCCAAACATTGAGTGGGAAAACTACTTAAGTCCCAACTCTTTTGCCCAATGGTTCCTGGAGTTTATAAACTCAAACACCATGGAACAACTGGTCACCACTCCCACAAGAGGGGACAACATATTGAACCTGGTCATCACCAACATAGGGGATCATTGTTCCACACCAGAGGTAAACCTCTCGTTGGTAAGATCTGACCACAAACTAATCACAATGGACATCCACATCCCGATCACACCCCCAGCCAAGGAAACCACTGTGAAAAATCTCTCAAAAGCAAACTTCACACTTCTCAAGACCAAGGTGGAAAGTTTCAAAGCCCCCGGGCAAATGGAAAATGCTATCTAAACCACAGAATCCTTTACAAATGCACTCTATGAGCACCTACAGGAATGCATGGATCGTGCCATCCCAAGTAAAACCAAGACTCACTCCTCCAAAAACAGGAGACCAGTCTGGTAGACCCCAGCCATAAATAAGCTATGCAACAGAAGGAGGAAACTAGTACATGATAGGGCAAAATCCCAAAAAGGGAAGGCATCCCTGATCAGTATTAGCAAGAAACTTCGCTCCATCATAAAATCATCAAAGGCTAGCTTCGAAAGAAAAATCGCCAAAGACTCTAAAGATAATCACAAGGTGTTCTTTAGCTACATCAAGAATCTGGGTGGCAACTCTCAGATCTGCTCTGAGCTGGTGCAAAATGGCACAAAATACACTGAACCCACTGATATTGCCAACATCATGGCGGACAGGTTCGGTGCAAACTTTACCCCCACCCCAAAAGGGCCTGTATCTATCCCAGAAGAATGCAATCCCCCAAACATCACAGACACACAGGTGAAAGCAGCCCTTTCCAAAGTAAAAAACACAGCATCAATGGGACCAGATGGTATCCCGGGCTGCGTCTTACACGAACTCCAAAAAGAACTAAACCCTCACATAAACTCACTGTCCCAACTCAGCCTTACCACAGGTTATGTACCCAAAGATTGGCGTACAGCAACAGTAATCCCGCTCCACAAAGGTGGCGCCACAATGGATCCTGGGAGCTATCGCCCTATAAGCCTGACTAGCCTGGTCTGCAAGGCTATGGAACGCATCATCATGGATCTTATAAACAAAGACATTGGGAACCTCCAGACACTGGACGCTACCCAATTCGGCTTTGTTAAAGGCAGATCTTGCCTCCTAAATCTAGTTGACTTTTTTGAAATAGCTACCAAAGACATAGATGAGGGAAAGGTCATCCACACAGCCTACCTGGACCTTGAAAAAGCCTTCGACACAATACCCAACTCTGGCATCATAAATAAGCTTACCAGCTTAAATATCAACCCATATGTCACAAGATGGGTTGCAAACTGGCTCAGGGATAGAACTCAAATGGTCAGAGTTGCGGGTGCCATGTCCGACTCTAAACCGGTTACAAGTGGCATCAAACAGGGCTCAGTCCTGGGACCCCTCTTGTTCGGTATATACTTCTCTGAGGTACAGGCAAGCATGGGAGGACTGTGGCTGACCAAGTTTGCAGATGACTGCAAGCTGGGAGCCATAATCGACTCTCTGGCTGACACAAGCATCCTCCAGAAGGGTCTTACGGAAACGGATACCTGGTGTCAGAACCATGGCCTCAAACTAAATGCCAAAAAGTGCATAGTCATCCCCTTTGGGAAAAACAAAGTGCCCACAAACTACCACATAGGAGGTAATCCACTAAGTACGGAAGAAGTAATTAGGGATCTGGGGACCCAAATAGATAGTAACCTCTCCTTTGACAATCACATTGCCAAGGTGGTTAGAAAAACCTTCTATATAGCTCACCTAATTACAAAAGGGTTCACATCTAGATCAAGAGAGGTCATTGTGCCCCTCTACTCATCGCTCATCAGGCCCTTAATTGAGTACAATGCCCCATTTGGGATGTATCTTACCCAACACCTGCAATAGCTGGAGAGACCTCAAAAGTACCTCACCAAGAGGATCGTGGGCCTCAAACAGATGCCCTATGCTACTCGACTAAAGAAACTCCAGCTCTACTCAGTTGCTTACCGCCTACTCAGAGGCAATCTCTGCCTGACGTACAAGTCTATGTCTATCTTGGAATTGATGGACATGCTCCACCTCAAGAAAGCCAAATCTATTAGAGCTACATGCTCCATGGATTTAAACCTCAGCACAACAATAAATAGAACATGCTGGAGGGATAGATTCATATCCCAGAGGCTTTCCTCTCTCTGGAATAGAATCCTGGTTAATGTTAGGCAGAGCCCCTCGCTGACCCTCTTCAAGAGAAATCTTGATGAGTGGATGGGAAATTGTAAATTTACTCCTGGGATCACTTCTATGGCCCTGCTGGACAGATGCTCAGGAATCTAGTCTAAAAGGGTGGCGAAAGCCAACACATTCTGGTTAGGCTTATAAATGTCCTAGGGCAGATAGCCTAGTACCTACCTATGAACCTATGAACCTACTATGGAGACTGCTGGTTGAAAAGGCCTTAAAAGCTCAGGGACACCAGCTCTGTGACCCTTCTTAGCAGTATTTCTGGTGGATATTGTTGTGTGCATCGGTGACGGGGTATCTTTGAGCTGCTGAGGGAATTTTCGGTCAGGATTGTGCCTCACGGGGCCTGTGAGGCCTGGATAGAGATTTCTTTTCATCATCAGCATAGGAAGGTGTATTCATTTATAAAAAGCTTGTGGAGACAATGTGTAGGCTGACAACTTACAGAGCAATGATGCTATGTTCTGATGAGAGGCTACTCTCCAAATTTAGTAGACATCCGTACTTCTCACATGCTAATTCATGTCATACAGAAGTAAGTAGTTGCCAATAAGCATGAGGCAGTTGTACTTTGCTTCAGAGAATCCATTGCTAATAATCAGGCAACAAACGATATGAGTGTAGATTTTATTCCCATTGTTTACTGGATCTAGTGCATGTAGATACTGGGCTGGTAGTATTGGCAATGGGTCCGGTAAACTAACTAGTAGAGGGTACCTAACAGAAATGTTTCCAAGATTTAGCCTTACTGGGTGAAGAGTGGAAGAAGAGGCAGTTACAACTTATTTGGCCTAGCTGAGGTGGGGGGTGGGGGGTCAGTTTACTCTAGATGGTCACTGAGCTCTACTGAATGCAGAATGGAACAGAGGAGGGTTATCTTATCTAGCTGAATTGGAAGGGGAGTAGTTTGGCTACATGCCACAGACATCATCACAGAAGCCACTTAGCAGGGTGAGGATAAGAAATAAATTATGTATTGTTACTATTATGCAAAAAGCCCAGAATTTCCAGACACAAGGTATACAAAATGATTAAGAGAGAAATTAGATGAAAGAAAAATACTTCTGCAAGAAAAACTGTCAGATGGTTCAAATGAAAATTTGCGTTCATTAATACAACAGATTTGTGAAAAACAGTATATAGATCAATAAATTTTGATCTGTTTAGAAAAGAAGCATCTGAGGAAGTACGAAAATATAAACAACAAAACCTAGAGATATTCAACAAGTATAAGAAAGAAAGACAGATTTGATATGATGTAATATTTATGCAAAAAGGAGAAAGCCAAATTAATCAATATAAAGAAGGCAGCCCCAAAGATATTTGAAGAGAAATACAGGCAAAGGCATCCGGACATGGAACATTTCACAATAAAAAAAAAATTAATATCTCAAAGATGGAATGTAAAAAAGAAGATTAGTAAAGTAGAAGTTAAAAATATAGAAGATGAAGTTATGGAGTGCCTGCAAAGTGAAGGATTTAATATAGAAAATCTAACACAGGTTACATCACAGCATGATGTATTGAGTCCCCAGAGTAAGGAGAAGCAGGAAGATCAGGAGACATCTGAAGAAAAAATATGGACGTGGGAAAGAAAAAGCGATTTAATATGGTGTAATATTTATGCAAAGGAGAAAGCAAAACTAAACAATTCAAAATGAGCTGCACCAAAGATATTTGAAGAGAAATTGAGGCAAAGGAATCTGGACATGGAAAACTTTACAATACAAAAAATAAGAAGACAAAGAGGTAAAGCAGAAAAGATTAGTAATGGAGAAGTCAAAGAACTAGAAACTGAGGTTAAGGAGTACCTGCAAAGTGAAGGATTCAGTGTAGAAAATCAAATGCAGAAAGCACCACAACAGGATAGAGCAGTGGATATCCAAATTAAGGGGAAACCAGTGGAACAGAAAGCAATTGGTCAGGTGCCATATCAAGATGGAGACCAGTTTAAACATTCACTTGAAGTTAGACAGCAAGGAAGGAACAGGAAACTTTGGAAACTCCAATGCAGTCAGTGCTGAGGAGTGATAGGCCAGTGAGTTCCCATATGGCAGAGCAACGGATGGCACAGGATGAAATTGAAGAGAAGGTTCCACAGGAAGATGCTGTAGAATCTTCTATAGAATGCCCACAGGAAATGGAAAACATGGGATGTGCTCTCAGTTTTAAAGAAAATGAGCTAAGAGAAGATTTGCTTGATTTAACAGACATAGATAGATATATTAAGAGCAATGAGAGAAGTAGACTGCAGAAGGTCAATAAAACCCCAAAAGTCAGAAGTCTAATAAAACAAATGAATGCAGTAATTAGAAGTAAATAGGATATATTATTGTGCTGCTAAATTAATAACTGATAAAGTTCTGCCACAAGATCACAGGGTAGCAAAGGAAAGGAAGGGCAGAAATAGAATACCATCATGGAAGTATCGAATAGCGAAAACTATAAATCAATTAAGACAGGAAGTGTCACTGTTAGAAGATCATAGAAGAGGGAATAGATCAACAAAAATACTAAGAAAGTTAGATGTGACAAAAGGAATGTGCAGTATTAGAACAGACCAGGATCTATCATGCACTGTCGCAAATAACAAACTAAAATTTTCAGTGCAAGTGGAAAAACTTAGAAGATACACAGATAAATATAAAGGAAAAGTACAAAATAAGCAATTTATTGATGACCCAAAAATATTTTACAGAGAATTGGGAAACAAGGTAAAAGGAATTGAAAGACCACCAAAAAAGAGGAATTAGAAACATTTTGGAGACGTATCTGTGAAGATCCTGTGGAATATAACAAAGATGATAAATGGACAGACGAAGTAAAAGAAAGAATAAGAAGTTTAAAAGTACAGGATAAGAAATGGGATGAAGTAACAGATGGAGAGATTGAAACAAAGTTAAAAAAGCCTCTAATTGGAAAACCCCAGGCCCAGATGCAGTACCTAACTTTTGGTTAAAAGTATTAACATCTTTGCATGAAGATTTAGCCATGAGTAAGAACTATTTATATGCACAACCTGAACAGACACCATCCTGGCTAACAACAGGCAAAACATTGCTCCTATTTAAGAGTGAACCTGCAAGCTACTCTAAAAATTATAGGCCAATAACTTGCCTTCCGACGACGTATAAACTATACATGTTAATTGATGCTGACAGAGTTTATACTCATTTAGAAGAAAAGTCAATTATGGCAGTAGAACAAAAGGGCAATAAAAGAAAATCATATGGAACAAATGATCATTTGTTGTTAAATAAAGTCATACCGGAGAACTGTAAAAAGGGAAGAATTTAAGTATGGCATAGCAAGACTATAAAAAAGCATTTGATAATATTCCACCTTCATGGATAAAAGAGTGTTTAAAAATGTATAAGATGCACCTTGCACTCATCAATTACATTACAGTGACCATGAAACAGTGGCAGACCACTTTGCAATTAAGCCATGATAAAGGACAGATTATTATCCCAGGGATAAAAATTCAAAGAGAGATATTCCAGGGGGACTCTCTGTCACCATTGCTATTCTGCCTTGCCATTAACCCATTAAGCTGTTTACTTAACAGCTTAGGCCATGGCTACAATTTGGCTCTTAGAAAACAACAAAGTGTAAAGTCTTCTCATCTTCTCTTTGTCAATGATTTAAAACTGTGTAGCTCATCAAAAGAGGAACTGAAAGCACAGCTGCAAGTTGTCAAAACTTTTTTCAAATTATATATGAATGTCATTTGGTCTTGATAAGAGTACAAAAGCAACCTTTAAAGCAGGAAAACTGCAGTACCAGGAAAACATCAGTTTGGGACAAGAATGTGACATAAAAGAACTTGAGCAGGAGGGAATGTATAAATATTTGGGAATTGATGAAGGATCAACAATAAAACATTAACAAATGCAAATAAAACTTAGGAATACATTAGAAGACTTACATTAATTCTGAAAACAGCATTGACCTCTAGGAACAAAATCCAAGCTATAAACCAGTTTGCTATTCCTGTCCTAAATTACAGTTTTGGAGGGACTGACTGGCCCCAAAATGTGTTAGACTAAACAGGAAAACAGGAAGGATGGTTCATACTCACCAAATGATTTATAAAAATCAGTGCATACCAAGATTATATATTCCCCAGTCTAAAGGAGGGATGGGTCTCCTTGAAATTGATTACATGTATAGATCTGCAATCGTGGGACTCCACACATATCTGCTGATCTCACAAGACCCAAACGTAGTGAAAGTTTTGAAATATGGGGAGAATAAATCTAAGATGACTTCTCTGCTTAAATCAGCAGAAGCATATCAGCGTCAAGCAGGAATGGAAATCAAACCAGAAGTAGATAAAAATCAGGCAGCAAACTGAATGTGCCAAAAAAAAAAAACAAAAGAAAGAATATAAGGTGAAGGACCAGATGAGAAGGCAAGAAATGTGGAAAAAGTATAAATATAGTTGCAAGTATAGAAAACTTCTGGAAGAACCTCATGTTGATCAGGAATGAATGCAGGAATGGTTAAGGAGAGGTGAATTCAAACCAAGAGATGAAAGGTTAATATTGGCAGCCCAAGACAGTGGGCTACATACACGCTAGTTTACAAAGTCCATTGAACATGTGGGAGAAAAAGACAAATGTAGGTTTTGTAAAACCGAATTGGAAACAGTCGCACACATCGTTGCTGGTTGTGACATACTAATGGCAGAAGGACTGTATACTGAAAGGCATAATAATGTGACAAGACAGTTGCAGTGGGGATTGTGCAAACATTACTGTATTGAAGTGGCTGAAAAATACTGGAAACATGAGCCACAAAGCATCATAGAAAATGATGAAGTCTACATCACATGGGATGACCCATTACCAACAGTTCAAAAGATAGATGCTAGAAAACCAGATATAGTGGTCTAAGAAAAGAAGACAAAAGTAGCATTGATCACTGAAATCACCACACCCAATGACCACAGTGTCTTGCATACAGAGAGACACAAAGTCATAAAATATCAAGATCTGCAGGCAGAAATGAGAGAAATGTGGAAGAAAGATACCCAGAGTGGTCCAATAGTAGTAGGAGCAACAGGTCTTATAAAGAAGAGTCTACAATCGTATTTAGATATGTTACAAATCCATACAACCCAGTACAAATTGCAGAAGGAGTCATTACTGGGCACATTGCAAGTGCTGCAAAGAGCATTTTTGACTGACATTAAAGATTAAAACAATACTAACTTCATGATCTTTAATAATACTTTGACTTAGGAATACAGTCCATTCCAGTCATATATTAGAAACCCAAAAGATTTGGAGAAATGAACAGGGTGAATATACAATGTATATACTGAAATTAATGCAGTCAGAGTTTATAGTCATTTAGAAGAAAAAGAACTCAGTTATGGCAGTAGAAAAAAGTATGGTCCACTTTGCTCAGCGTGCAACTACTATGATCTTCAAGACTAGTGGTCTAGAAAATAACGATGGTCACAGTGATGATTATGTTGATAACATACAAAAACAGGCAAACAAATGCAAATCACAAGTAAAAGGACATATTACTTACATAAAATTAATAAATATATATATATATATATATATATATATATATATATATATATATATATATATATAAATAACAAAAACAAACCCAACTGCAGCAACCAAACAAAACTGTAAAGCTGTAAAATTCTCCAAAGCAGGCAGAAGACAGCTTGATATGCAACTAAATCCAAAAACCTGATGAGCCAGCAAGTAATCGTACTAAAAAACTTTATTGCAGAGAAAGAAAGTTAGCGCTTTCACGGTAATACCATACCGCTTCTTCAGACAAATATGAATGGGGACAGAATAACTTATATACAAATTACATCATCTCAAACAGCTTAACAGCCAATAAAACAAACATTCATGCAGCCACATTCTCAGCTTAAAGGCATATGAAGTAGATAATATTTACTGGCATAAAATCTAATAAAAAATAAAGATAAAAACATTAACACAAATAAATAAAACATGAAAAAATATTCATAAATATATAAACAAGCAACAATAAATGCCCTACAGCCATTTATTCCTTAATACAGGCTTAATGGGGACATGATCATTCAACCCCATAGCTAGGTGTGTCCTCAGCCTCAAGATCCACTCCAACTCGACCACCTCAGTACGAGTCACTATATCACCACCTCGCAGACCTGGGCTGATCACACATAATACCTGGAAGACAAAGTTGTGTTCAGGGCCAGTAGACAAAATATGTTTTGCTAAGCCACTAAAATCATATCGCTTCTTCATGCAATGCACATGGTCCCTAATTCTTTCTTTTAAACACCTGTTGGTCTTGCCAACGTAGAATTTATAACAGCACTGACAATGTGCTAAATAAACCACATTCCTGGTGGAGCAATCAGCAGATGCCCTCAACTTCCACAAGTAGCCCGTAACAGGGTGCCTAAAGAACCTAGACTCATCTATAAACTGTCAAAAATTGCATTTATGACATTTAGATGTACCCATCAAAACTCGGGATCCAGATATGACATGTCTAGGAAAACATAACTGTTGCCTTAAATTACTGTGGTTCTTATATACAAATCTAGGGCCATCTGCTAATATATCGGAACATCTGCTGTCAGTCTGTAAAATATGCCAGTTCCTGGTAACTATATCTTTCACCATATTTACACCATGGGAAAATTTCAAAACAATGGGAGGACAACAATACCTATGAGGTGATCTGAAATTGCCTATACAGAGCAGAAAAATATGGACATACTCTACTATCACGTTCATAGGTTATTCTAGCAGAAGATTGATCAACTTCTACTTGGGTGTAACCCCTGATGGCAGACTCTTTCTTCAAATCTGACAAACTTCCTTCAAAGTCAGAAGTAGTACATGACAACCTTGAGACCCTGAAGGATTGACCTCTCACAATGTTCCCAAATATATGTTGTGGATGCATACTCCGCCTATGGAGATATGACAGTCTATAACAGTCCTTCCTTTGCACCCTGGTCAGCATTTTGCCATTCTCTAGCCAGATGTTCACATCCAAGAAATCAACAGTGAATTGGGAACAAGTGAGGGTAAATTTCAAAAAATTACTACTATTATTTAAAGAATGAAAAAATAAATCAAGCTCTTGCTTGTTGCCTTTCCAACCAATAAACATGTAATCAACAAAACGTCTATATATGGCAATATGACCTCTATGTTGTCCCAATACATGATGGAATTCCCATTCGGACATCACCAAATTGGCGTACGAATTAGTGCATCTGGTCCCCATAGCCACCCAAGATTGTTGCCAGTAGCATTTCTCCTGAAACATAAAGATATTGTGTTCAAGGACCAGCTCTAGAAGCATGCACATGAAGTCAATATGCTTCATGTCAATTTTATTACTCCTAGCCAAAACTGCCCTGACCATACTAATGCCTTCCTGATTGGGAATGCACGTAAACAGGGATACAACATCTATCATCACTAAAAACTGAATATCTGAAACATCCCCCTCACTGGTCACATTATATAAATCTCTCAAAAGGTTTTCAGTATCTTTCAGTACAACTTCACTCATGTCAAGAGCTATTCGAAGTTGTTTGTCCAAATAAATGGACATAGCCTGAGTCAACCAACCACTCCCAGCTACAATCAGTCTAAACTGTGGGAGTGTAGGGTGTTTGTGGATCTTGGGTAAGTCATGAATCTGAGAATTAACAGGAAATTCAGTAATAAAGTAATCAAATAGTTCCTTGGTAAGTAGACCTAGATTAAAGCATTCAAGTAAACAATTATCTATTCTGTTCTTCATCACACTCACAATATCAGCTTCCACACTAATATATGTATTAGTATCAGACAACATCTGATTCATCATATCATAATAATATCCTGAATCTAAAATCACTACACAGCTGCCTTTGTCTGCCGGGCGGATAGCTATATTTTCATTCTTAATCAAATCATTCAAGGCTTGTTGTTCAAATCTAGTCAGATTATTACAACTTGTCATCTGTATTCTATTAATGACTTGATATATTTCTTTCTCACAAACTGTGAGGAAGACATTAAGTGCTGGTGTAAAAACTAGTGTAAAAACACTGGATTTCCTAAAAACCTTAAATTCAGGATCCTGCCTCTCAGAAATATTAGGTCCATCATCAAAAAAAATACGTAAAGACAAATTACGTGCAAACAACTGTAAATTAATCATACAGTCAACAAAATCCACTTTAGCTGCGGGTATAAATGATAACCCTTTTGACAATACTGACAATTCATGCTGTGTTAAAACATGTCTGGAAATATTCCAAACTAAGTTGTGGCTCCTATCCCCCACATCTTTTTCAAGGAACGGTTCTGTTGGACAGAAGGGGGTTCTTTGCGTTTCTGTCCTTTCTGTGTTTCGTTGTCGAAAGAGTATTTCCTCCCTGTACGAAAAGGGAGGGGCAGAATTGGAAAATTCAACTGAGACTGTGGGGGCAGTATCTTCCTTCTAACCACTGGATCCAAGTCATTGTGGGTAGCTGGTTCAGTACTTTTGGTAACACCAGGACAGTCCATCATTGGTGTGGAATACACCGAACTCTGAGGCTCTGTTGAAGTCACTTCAGTACATAAATTCACACCCATGTTCATGGTATCCGGGGGCTCAACAATAGCCCCCTGCACAGGGGCTGAAACTGAAGTGGATGATGCCAAAATCCACTTCTTTGCCCCCTCAGTAGGAACAGAAGAATCTCTATTGTCAGTATGATTAGCAGTATGCTGTGTTCTAGGCTATGCAAAGACGTGCTGGTTATGAAAATCATTGATGTCCCGAACCAGCTTTTTCTTCTTCACATTTAAGAGATGTTGTTCATATACATTCACTTTTTCTATGATGTCATTAAGAAAAATATCTGAAGCATCCAGTCCCAAACATTGTGTCAGCTGACACTGCTCTTCTCTAATCTGTTTGGCTAATTCAGCCTCAACAGGCGAGAAGTACTCGATCAAAAGTTTCATATAGGCACAACCCATGTCCAAATTGATCTTCTGCCAACTGGCCAAAAGATCTGGATACGTGTTCCCATAGGTCGGCATGTTCAAGACACGCAGGCCTCTGGGTATAACATGATGTTCCAAACAAGCCTCAAGGTGGAATCATTGGCATTGTAACCTTTTAAACTTGTATAAATTATTCTCTAGATTTTTTCTCACCTCACGAGCTTTATTGTCCATGGTACACACAGCATTCTGATCAGTGTCCAGTCGCAAATCCCCCATGCACAGAGGAGTTTGTTGAATATTCAAAAAATTATGCAGTCTGTTCATTACAGGCAGATTTCCCAAATCTGAAGCGTCTTCCGCCATAGCTGCAAACAGTATGAACAACAAAAACAAACCCAACTGCAGCAACTAAACAAAACTGTAAAACTGTAAAATTCCCCAAAGCAGGCAGAAGACAGCTCGATACGCAGCTAAATCCAAAAACTTGATGAACCAGCAAGTAATCATACCAAAAAACTTTATTGCAGAGAAAGAAAGTTAGCGCTTTCACGGTAATACCATACCGCTTCTTCAGACAAACATGAGTGGGGACAGAATAACTTATATGCAAATGACATCATCTCAAACAGCTTAACAGCCAATAAAACAAACATTCATGCAGCCACATTCTCAGCTTAAAGTCATGTGAAGTAGATAATATTTATTGGCATAAAATCTAATAAAAAATAAAAATAAAGATAAAAACATTAACAAAAATAAATAAAACATGAAAAATATTCATAAATAAACAAACAACAATAAATGTCCTACAGCCGTTTATTCCTTAATGCAGGCTTAATGGGGACATGATCATTCAACCCCATAGCTAGGTGTGCCCCCAGCCTCAAGGTCCACTCCAACTCGACCACATCAGAACGAGTCACTATATCACCACCTTGCAGACCTGGGCTGATCACACATAATACCTGGAAGACAAAGTTGGGTCCACTTCGCAATGTCAAGATTTCACAATCTCAAATCTGTGAATACCGATGCTCAGCAAAAAAAAAAAAAAAAAACTAAAACAATAAAACATCAGGAATCACATTTTTGTAGGGGGGCAAGCCCCCCTGCAACTTAAATATACCATCTCTGAGATCGCACTACAGTGAAGAGAATGGTAAAGTTCCATTCCGTACTTTACGGCAATCTCCTTTGAAAGTTTTCGAGATTCCACAATTTTGAAGTTTTGAGCATCAATATTCAGAGCTTCGAGATTGTGAAATCTCGACATTACAAAATGGACCTATACATATATATATATATATATATATATATATATATATATATATATATATATATATGGATCTAGGACTTTTGATTGAAAGATCAAAAGTCTGAATCCATTATCACCGAACATACTTTACCAAAAGCTGTTTCACCGAAAAAGCGCTTACGGTAAAGTACGTTTAAAAAAAAAATCATTAAACCTACCTAAACCCCCCACCCCCCTACTTTAATGTTCTCACTCTGAGGTCAAACTACAGTGGGGAAAAGGGAATTTTCCCTTATCCGCACCGTAGTACGACCGGCACAATGAGCATACTTATCCAAAAGTGCTGATTCGGTGAACAGCACTTTCGGTTAAGTATGCTCAGTGATTTCTGCTTTGGTGGAAAGTGCATTCGGGAATCTGTACGGATCCTATAGATATATATATATATATATATATATATATATATATATATATATATATATATATATATATATATAAAATTAAGAGAGGTTATATACAGATGCAAATCATGCAAATCATGATTAATGGGTATCTTAGTTAAATAAAATCAAAATATACAAACCATTTAGCAGTGCTATCTTCTTCTTCTTTCAGCTTTTCCCAGTTAGGGGTCGCCACAGTGGATCACCTGTCTGCACATGATTATATCACATTAAAATACAGATCATAAATATCATAAATAAATGGGGGAAAAATGTACAACATACATAGGTTCGTAGGTACTAGGCTATTGGACCTAGGGCCTATATAAGCTGAATGTAGAGTGATACATTTTTAAAGGTAGTAGCCAATGATTATTGATGATCTAAAGAAGAATATCTTTGGCTGGTTACCAGGTGACCCTCAAAATCTCATAAGTCCTCCCTCCTCGGTAGAGGAGTGGAATTGATAGATTGAAGCATACAAGACACCCAGGGCTATACAATGTATACCTTGCTGGAGATGTGTTATTTTGGAAGAAGTCATTGAAAGTCTGCACTTTGCACACAGACACACACATGCACACACATACACACACACACACACACACACACACACACACACACACACACACACACACACACACACACACACACACACCTTGTGAATTTTTGAGTTTGACAACAATGTAATTCTGTACTTTGTGGATGCTGTAGTTATGTAAACTAGCAATTTCATTGCTGTTGTTTTACTTATAATTGTAAAAGGTGAACATTGTGAAACATTTCTCTACAGGCCTCCTCTGTAAATGGGTTTTCCCTCTCAAGGACTACTCCAGTAACAAAATAAATCAGTAAATGAGAGGTTTGTATAATGGTTAAAGTGTTTACCTTCAAGGTACAAGGTTTGATTCTTACCTTTGGTCATTTTCTGGTTATTGGCTAGGCATGTAATGGTCTGGGAACTGGTTTGCTTTGTATTTACATATGAACCTATAAAAAAAAAAAAACAGACAAACAAATAAATTAAAGGGCCCTGCAGCTGGTGATGACCAAACATGTAGTAGTATTGTTAGTTCTTTCAGAGTGAAAAGATATTTAATTTTGAAGCACTTCTTTGAGAAAAGTTTAATTTCACAGTGTTGCCCAAAATATCAGGTTATCAAATACATTGATTTTCACCACTGCAGCCACAGATTAGTGCAGCATATCTCAGAAGAAATAATCTGATAGATGACAAACACTTCAGCCGAGACAGGATAATAAACCACTTACCCCTCTGCTTTACATGGGTATCCTAATGAGGTCCATTCAGTGTGTTTTTTAGAAGAAGGCTGTTTGCTGCAGGCCTGCAGTTTTGTTCATTTAAACCAAAGATACTCAGAAGGTGTATCATCAGTAGACAAGGTGCAGCTCTGTTCCCATCTCAATGTGGTTTTCCTACTGACACCACCTCAGTCAAAAGGAATAATGATAAGAAAACAGACACAAGGGATGCCCCAGGTCAAAGAGAGAAAGACTAGACCTATGAGGCAAATGAGCTTTACCATTCCAATTCTGCAGCATTTCAGGGGAGAATGCTGCTGGGCACACCATCTTGTTCAGACTCTGCACTCACACATGCTCATCTATATTGAACCTCCTTTTAACAGAAGCATATTTTTCTCATCAATATTAAACTTACATTATCAGCATCTGAGATCTAAAGTAATATAAAGAGAAATGTTGTTATTGACACTGGCATAGATGTCAATGGTATTTTCCAGAAGACAAGCGCATGTTGGATGGAAAAAATAATAATATTCACAATTAACAATGCAATGGTAAAATCTGGTCCAGTCTTGCCATGTCATAATAATTATCATGTTAAACTGGTACACCCCCACTGAGAACTGCACCCACTAAACCAATACCTACCACTCACTGCAAAATCTAAAAATTATAAATGGTGTCTCTATAATCCTAGTAAATATCAAAAAATCCCATCTTAGCTACATTTTAAAATCTCTTTGAAGATGTACTTCCCAACGAAATAGTCTTGCTTTGTAACATCCCCATTACCGGGATCCTCTCTTATTCTAAATCGTACCCTAGCTATAATTTACAATCCCAATGAAATCATACTTATTAATATAAGAGAAATGCTCTTGTACTAACTCCATTACTAATTTTCCAACCCATGCAGTCAATACATGCCTCTCAAGTGTGCCTCATTACGAGGAACCTACCTCATTTGGGGTCTTAAAAAGTTAATGTTCCTCGAAGTTCCTCAAAGTTCCACATTGAAAAACTCTTTCACACATTCAGTGTTAGGAATTTTTTTAAGTGAAATCCATTGTAAATAAAAGTGAATTATCATATTAATTAATTAAAAGATCTTCTTTATAAGTAAAACCAGCTTATTTTAACCATCCTATGACCTTCCAAGTTAAAGATGTTAGTAAGCCATTAGTATGTGTTCCACATTTTGCCCATTTGTTCCACATTATGAGGGCTAGTGTTCCTCATTTTGGACATGGATGGTTGAGAGCTATGAGTCAATTGTAAACAGTAACCAAAGCAAAGAATGAAACGGCCACACTATCGGATGATGTTTTTAGCTTTCTTCCACTTTAATAACACGTGGACTTCTTCAGAAAAACCAGGACGCCTCCCTACGTCCTGGTTTTATAACAATTAAAGAGGAAGTGATGTTGAAATCATGAACATAACATTTTACATTCATAAATATAAAAAAATATGTATTTATATATATTCCAATTGTAAAACATAAGAACATAAAATAACATATTGTGTACAACACGTTATAATTCATGATAAATAATGCCTTAAAAAAGGCATACCTTAAAATGTTTTATTTACATTTTTTTGAATGTTTTCTCCGTTTTTTTCAAATGACTAAAATTCACTAGATGAAATTAGCAAATCACAGTGATGTATTAACCCATTACTTCAATATTGTAAGTCATTGTCCAATTTGAACAGATGTGTATATTATGTTTGTTTATTAATATTTATTAACCCCTAACAAAAATGCCATGTTTTTTTTGTTTTAGACCACGTAGATAAGTGTTTACTCAAAGGAGATCTGAACAACAAATTGGAACAAAAAGAGTCACTATGGCAACTATGCTTAGGGGCAGATGAACCCCCAGGTTTAAATGAAGGGATTAATATTAAATGTTTTTTAAACAACAGATAACAATATTATTAATAATAATAATTATTCTATATAGTACCATACATCAAGTGCTGATGGGTCTATAGTTTGACAATTTTGTGCACTTTATGGGATTGTTTCCCTTCATATACATGGCATTTTTGTTAGGGGTTAATAAATATTAATAAACAAACATAATATACACATGTCCATATAGAGTGGTCTCATTATATTTGCTAAATTGGTTCTTTTTGGGGGTAGTTAGGTGTTCCTACAACCACTGGAGGGGACTATAGTGAGATCCATTTTCCAGTGCCATGTGTATAGAGTAGAGAAGTAAGTTAGTAGTTAGAGGTCTACATATATGCATGTGACAGTTTCGATGACATAGTGGTTAGTTGTGATATGTTAGATACTGCCCTAATGACACGCTCACACTTGAGAATGTGGAAATCAAGGAGACATTTTTGTCACAATCATCTGTTCAAATTGGACAATGACTTACAATATTGAAGTAATGGGTTAATACATCACTGTGATTTGCTAATTTCATCTAGTGAATTTTAGTCATTTGAAAAAAACGGAGAAAACATTCAAAAAAATGTAAATAAAACATTTTAAGGTATGCCTTTTTTAAGGCATTATTTATCATGAATTATAACGTGTTGTACACAATATGTTATTTTATGTTCTTATGTTTTACAATTGGAATATATATAAATACATATTTTTTTATATTTATGAATGTAAAATGTTATGTTCATGATTTCAACATCACTTCCTGTTTAATTGTTATAAAACCAGGACGTAGGGAGGCGTCCTGGTTTTTCTGAAGAAGTCCACGTGTTATTAAAGTGGAAGAAAGCTAAAAACATCATCCGATAGTGTGGCCGTTTCATTCTTTGCTTTGGTTACTGTTTACAGTTTGCGACTAGTTTAATTCGGGTTGCCGAAGTTTTTTGTCTTGTTTTTTAGCTATGAGTCAATGCAAACAAATATCACTAAATTCTTACACTTTTACTATAATAATCTCATCGTTATACGGCTCAAGTGATTGTAACTGTTTATATAAACTATGCATATACCTTATTTGCTTTCTCTTTGCTAAAAGTACAGTGGGAGCATGTACATACACTGTAAACTAATGCTGAATATTCTTCTGATAGATGTGAGTTTTACATATTGTTCATGTTCTGTTAATGTGCCTGAGCTCACATGCTACAAATACTATACAGCGTATATAGTGTTATGATCACCTGTTAAATTATATAATCTTGAGTATATTTGTACTGTTAGCTCATTCAAATGTGTGTAATGTGAAGCTCTTCTCCCTGGGTATCTGCTGAAAGGGGGCTTTGTCCAGTTAAAAATATGAGAAATATATAATCCACCAACTGCAGAAAGGCAGATTATAATCAATGCACCTTACATCACTGTTAACTGGAACTCAACAAAGCGCAGTGATATTAATAACAGAAAGGAAAATGCGCTTCATTTAATTTTGGATGTGTGTATTTATGCGACGTGAGGGTCTGATGGCTAATAAATGAAATAGCTTGTGTTGTAGGTTAGAGTATTGGTCAATTTCGGAAGTACTTTGTTTCACAAATAATTTTATTTCCCATTACATCCCTCATGTTAAAGTTGCAAGTGATTTTGAAAAGAATCAGATTATATTGTGTTGCTGATTTTCTTAGTTTCACTATTTACCCACAAAATGATGCATTAGTAGGTGCTGGGAATGATTTATAGACAACTGCAGAACATTATTGGTAAGCAAAAAACACACATCTGTATTGGAGCAGTACCTTACATACATTGTAGTTTACTACACCATAATGTGTTAATTTTCACTGTGAGGTCTTCCTCCTATATTACTTCACAATTATCATTTTAAGAAGTAAGAAACTGTAACTGATGCATTTAGCATGATAATACAATATGTTATGCATCAGTTTAGTTTGTGAGATATTGTGGATTCAGTCTTTCAGAATGTTATGACAGGAGGTTTCAGCCATGACAATAAATTCGGGGGCCATCCTTAGCAACAAAATAAAATTTTAAAACAGCAAACCTTTTTGCATAAAAAAATGCATAATTTGTTTTTTGTACATGGTAAGGAGAGTATATCTAGCTCCATGGGTTTATTACATCTGCATCAGAAAGTGACCAATGCATACCTCTTAACTGTCCAGATTTTCACAGAATGTTCAGATTTTTGCCTCAGATTTTCAATCTGTTCCTCATAAATTTTTTTGTTTTTTTGGCAAATCACTGGAATGATCTGAGGAATGAAATTAGTAAATAAAGTCATACATTTGATTTTCAGACTTTATATCCTTTAGAAATGTCATGTTGATACACACCCTGTTATTCTAGTAACTTTCTAAGTTTATAAGAGAAATATTTAAAATCTGTCCCTATTTTGGGGCCTTTGTACCCCCATTATGTTGGGATTTGTCCAGATTTCTTGGGCTAAGAGGTTGGGAGGTACAACCAATACACTTCAAGGGAATAGGCTTTCATCCCAGACACAATTTCATGATCCTGGTAGCTTAAGATATTTCATTTATTATACAGATATAGAGAGCAGAACCTATATATTCCATTGTCTGACCTCCATTTTAGTTTGAATTTCTATTTCCAATTCATTTCAGTGGCATATGGAAATTGTCTAAGTTATCTGTTGAACAGGGCTTTATGTATGTCTGTAGCTTGTTATAAATGGAAGTATAACATGGATTGATTTCTACTACTCTCATGTTTGTAATATATTTGTAATTCTGGGATAGATTGTTTAGATTTACATTAGTATCTTTCATTTTTGGAATTTAGTTGTGTTGTTTAGTAGACTCTTTAAATTATTATTTGACGAATATTGGTTTGATTTGCAAGTATTGTGAGTGTCTAATTAGCTAGAAGCATTTTTTTACTTTTATTTTAATTTTATTTTAGTTTATTTCTAGTATTTAGATTTAGGTGGGCAATATTTTAGACAGTTGTGCATGTGTACGTGTTGTGCATGCACTGTGCTATTTTTTCTAGTGTGTACAGTTAATTTCAGTTGGAGAGTTTTAATATTCACATAGTTTCATGCTTGCATTTTGTTGAATTGTTGTTTTTGGAATGTATCTGTGGGTTTTTAGGCAGTGGACAGATTTTAGGCAATTGCTAGGCTGATTCATATTTGTAACTGCTGTTTATGTTTTGCTTTTGGTGGGGTTTTATTGTATAGATTTTTATTTGTGGAGGTTGTTTTATGTGGACTGATTTTTGTGTGTGTGTGTGTGTGTGTGTGTGTGTGTGTGTGTGTGTGTGTGTGTGTGTGTGTGTGTGTGTGTGTGTGTGTATGCATTTTATGTCTGTAATAAGAAAATTCTTTTTTAGGAGTTACATCAGTAATTAAGGCCCATTTATAGGAACCAATAAAATATTTAGTGTGTGCATATGTTTTTGATGATGCAGACAGAGTGCACATAAATTCTTGATAACATGGATTGACAGAAAATTAGAAAGTATGTAAACTCTAGCTCAGATAATTGTTTGTATTACACATTCATATCTAAGTCCTTTATTAAGATAAATATACATTATGGCAAGTGACATACAGTAACATCAAAGTGCACACAGTGTCATAAAAGCAGCATATATGTTGCTACAAGTATGTGGCTCTAGAGCAGATATCACAGAGTGAACGACAGAAGTTTTTTTTTTCATAAAGCTTACTTGAAAAGCTCCATACTGATGTATTACTTCATAGTGCCATATATGTATTCTTATCAGATACAGGTGTAGCTCCATGGATTTTCACCATAGGACTGCTATGGCATGGCTATGTAATTTCTGTTGTATAATGTATAACTTATCATAGGTCAAAACTGTGTGCACTAGTAGATTCTTATCCTCAAATGACATACGGTACCAGGCGGTAGCACAATTCATCTTTGGTGTTCTGCAAATCCAGTCAAACTATTCCCTAGTTCCTGACATATGTACTGCTTGGAAATGTGCCCAACACTGTTAGGCCACAATTAACAAAATAATCTGGAGAAAACGCATACATGAAAGGTACTCTGTCTCACTGCTAATATATAGTTTGCAACCCCCCACACACACACACACACACACACACGCACACACTGATGACTTATCCTAGAATGTTCCATGAAACTTCTGTTAATGGTACTACCAAAGGATAGCACCAGTCAGGCTGGTAAGTCATTCATTCATTCTTTCATTCATTCATTCATGGCAAGGGAGATAAAATGCTGTCTAGTAATATTTTTCATCTGGTGTAGATTACAGAGCATTGTCAAGATGATATTTGATCATGACGATACATAAGTTTCACCTCTGTACAGAGCTATTACATGAACATAGGCAATTGTTATTTATTCTTTCCTTGAAGTGTAGTAATGTCTCACTCACCAGATCCAGAATTGTTCTACTTCTTTCCAAAACTTGTGCTTAGCAGCAGTTCTTATTAACAAATTTGATCATTATTTGTCAGCATAAATGTTGAGTTGTAATGCTTGTTACAATATTGTAACCTATGTATACATGAAGCTATAGTTGTAAAAGTTCATTAAAGCTATTCTTTATTTACTTAGTATAGTATATACCACTGTGGCTTTCTGTTTTATATACTCAATAAAAGTGCAGCAAAAATGAGAGACAAGTGGAAGTACTTCTGATCATGTTCACTTAGTAAGTGCTGTGAATATGATTGCTACACTTTCTGTATTATTATATACTAGAAGCTGAAAAACAGCTTGCAATATTGTTTCTAAGAATGGAAGAACGCATAGAATGTAGTAGACAAGGTTTTATATAACCACTATCAAAACCTCACTAATATATCTTGTAGAATTCTTTATTTGATCTTTTTAGCAAATGGATGTCTGTTTTTGTTTCTGATTTGAAATGTTTTACATTATGTTAGCTCAGAAGTGGGTTAACCGAGTATTCCCACAGCAAAAACACATAAAGTGCCCTTTCCCTCTGACTTCTCTTATCAGGGGAAAAATTAGTTCAATTCTTTAATTCTTAAAGTAAAGACAATGGGAATATGACAAAAAATCATATTGTGTTTGTCTGCTTTTCAGTCATATTCTTGCAAATCAGTAGTTTGCCGCAAAGGAACCATTTAGACTGTGATGCATTCCCTGCCCAGATGCAGGGAGGGGTTGGCTAATCTGTCAGAAAAGATGCAAAGTGACTATTATTCATATCAACATATAACTTTAATGGAAATTTTCATCTCAGACATATGTGAGTCATTTAATTCCAGACTATCTTCATGTGCAAGCTGTTCGGAAGCATTGCTAATGTTCATTAAATGGATAATGTTTTGCAATGCCTAGAATGTAATGAAAAGGATTATGGCTTCTTAATCTTAGTCAGAAGAATGGATACATTTGTATAAGATATGTGAAGCAATGAAGTATGGTATCAGACAGCACCAAAGAAGAATAAGAATGGAACAGAACCGAATGTAATTATTTACAGAACATTACTTCAGGAAAAATATGTCCAGCTCTGTAGTCAATGTCTCTCAAATGTCTATCAAATAAATTATAGTAAATATTATTTTACTGTACAGGATAGGTAATTTCCTAATTAGAATTTAACATCAAAATGTATACTGAACAAAAAAATACATTCCTGTACTGTCCTGTTTAATTTCATATTAATCATTTATGATAAAATTATGCAAAAATCAAATTCATGATTTCTATGTGATGAATCCAAGGTTTCCATTATTTTGTAATGTAAAAATTGTATTTCTTAAGAAAGTGACTTATATTAATTAATCTCTAACCAGCATAGTAAATAGAATGGGCTACATCTTAAACCTGTATATTAAGAATTGCACACACCCAACAGTGAATTGTCTTATACATATGCAGTAAAGTGCCAGAGTTTGTCATATGAGGTAGCAACCAATTTTACAATTTTCTAATCTATAAGCTAATAAGTTACAATAAATGAGAGTAATAAACTGTTCAATCCAGCAAACGCTGGTTCATGGGAAAGGACTCGGATGATTGTGTTTCTATTACACAGTATCCCACAAACTGTGTTGGAGAAAGTATATGTGGAAGCACACAGGGGACTCCCTTTTGTCAAACTATTGAGGAAACACTCGTTTCTAGGAGGAGAGATCTAGGAACATAAGTTAAAAAAATCCCTGTTCTTTGAAGTGGATAACAGCATGTTCTTGCCTGTGAGGGGAAAAAATGAACTAGTGAGCATTCATCCTTAGAAGAATGAATAGAAAACTAATGTGACTGAGGGGAAGCTCGGATATTCATCATTTTAGGTTAGGGGCCCAAAAAATATAAAATAAAATATGACAGTACAGTCACTATGTGTGTGTGTATGTGTGATGAAATTTTTAAACATGTGGCTCTGACATTGATGAAAACTGTCAAATTGAATCCCTGGTAGCTCTTCAATGCATTGAGTCACAGTATTGTCTCTCCCTATAATCAGCTTATAAAGACTTCCTTTAACTTAGCTACCTGTGATAACTGTACAGTGGTCATTGCATATCTGTCTAATGCTGAAACTGTGATTAAAAATTTCCTATTAAACTCTTACTTGAATCATTTTATTAACTTGATGTAAGAAAGCATTCATGAGATTCATATGAATCCTTGCATACTCTTAGGGAGCATTTCCACTGGAAAAAGCCAGGATTACTCTGATTCAAAAAAGAGGCTTAGGGTCTTCTTACTCCCACCTCAGCACAGCCCTTTAGCTATCCCTCCTGTACTAGACATTGTTGATAATGCTTTTTTGAAATCTAGTTTGGCCCCTGATTCTTTGCCTCCTGCTCCCAGAAAGCCTGATAGATATTACAGGGTTCCTGATTCCCACAAGTTCCTTTTTAAAAATCCTACTGCGGATCCTGAGACTATTTCACAAGGACTACCAAGCTACCAAGTTCCCCTACAGGTTCAATTCCTGCCTGGAAACCTAAACACACTGATAGACAATCTAAGCAGAAATCTCATGGATCCACATGAGTGGAAACTGGAACCAAAGACATTTAACATGTTGATAAACAAATGGGGGAGCCCACATATAGACCTGTTTGCCTCCCCCCAGAACTACCAATTGGACAAATTCTGCACAAGGACTCCCCACAAATAAGCTTGGAAAGTGGATGCCCTGTCCTTCACATGCCTTTCCTCCTCTGCCTCTTCTCGCCAAGGTACTACTAAAGATCAAATAGGACAAACTGAGGATGATACTGATTGCACCAGACTGGCCACGCCACCACTGGTACCCCTTTTGTGCAGTGTGTCACTGCTGGATCCATGGCTCCTGCCCCAGATCCCTACCCTGCTGTCCCAGCAAGAGGGCTAGATTCTGCACCCTCATCTTCAAACCCTGAACCTGGCAGTCTGGCATATTACCTGAGCTCTCCGTTACCAGCCCTCAGTAAACAAGTGTTGGATGTCATTCTAGAGGCAAGGAGGCCTAGTACTAGAAAATCTTATGCTGAAAAATGGAAAAGATTCTGTTCCTGGAGCCAAGCACAGGGGATGGGCACAGCAGTGCCCAATTTACCTCAGATTCTTCAATACTTAACTGAGATGCTTCACAAGGGTCTTTCTTTTTCCTCCATCAAAATTCATGCCTCAACCATTTCAGCTCATTAAACACAGTACCACCCCTCTTCTTTCATCCACTGCTCAAGCAGTTCCTCAGAGGGGCCAAGAACTTAAGACCACCTAGGAGAGCCCCAACTCCAGCCTGAGACCTTAAATTTGTATTGGAAAAACTCACTCTGCCACCTTTTGAGCCAGCTGCAAGTACACAGTTGAAATTCCTTTCTTGGGAAACAGCATTCCTTTTAGCAATCACTTCAGCAAGAAGGATGCCTGAATTACAGGCCCTTATGGCAGTGGAGCCTTTCATCATCTTTCATGTGGACAGGGTGTCCCTCAGGACCAATCCCACCTTCATGCCCAAGGTAGTATCCAGTGTGGCTCTTAATCAGTCCATTCATTTGCCAGACATCTTTTCTAATCCACAGAACAAAGGGGAATGTATACTGCACTCCTTAGATGTGCACAGACAACTTAGCTATTACTTGGACAGGACTAAACCTCTCAGGAAATCTGAGTAGCTGCTGGTGGCATTTGCTGTAGGGGCAGAGGGGAAGGCCATTTCAAGGCAAATTATTTCTAAATGGATAGGCCACTGCATTTATTTCTGCTATAAGCACCATGGAAAACAAATCCCACAGGGGATAAGATCACATTCTACAAGAGCTGCATCTACTTCTACAGCCTTTCTCAGTGATGTCCCTACCAGGGACATCCTAGAAGCTGTTACCTGGAGTTCTGTACATACTTTCACCAAGCATTACCATTTGCCAATTTTCTCTAAATCCAGGGCTGGTTTTGCTACTGCAGTCTTTCAGGGCCTTATAGCTGGTCATAATGCTATTTAAATTCCTCCTTCCATCCTTAACTTTTTGAATCTACCCAAATGTGATGACTGCAACAGTGAAACACGAAGAACACAGTACAGTTGTGTGCACTTACCATAAATGTAGATGTTCGAGTGTATTCACTGTTGCAGTCTTGGTTACCCTCCCTCCAGCCTCCTAACTTTTTTTGGCTATGCCTCTATTTCTTTTTTTCACCAAGCTTAAAAGCTTTTTGGTGTATTTGCTTTTTTGTTGGAGGTATAACCTTGTATACACACACACACACACACACACACACATATATATATATATATATATATATATATATATATATATATATATATATATATATATATGGGTCTCCTTGACTTCATCGACACACCGAAACACTGACGCTAAGAAGACCGACACGAGAAGACCGACGAGACAGATGATCAACAATGTGAAATCCCGACAGCCGAAACACCGACATGGGCAATGTGTGAGCGCGAGCGGACAGGTAAGTGTGTGCTAGTGAGGGATTTAGCGTTAGGGAGTGGACAGGTAAGTGTGTGCTAGTGAGGGATTTAGTGTTAGGGAGCGGACAGGTAAGTGTGTGCTAGTGAGGGATTTAGCGTTAAGGAGCGGACAGGTAAGTGTGCGATAGTGAGAGATTTAGCGTTAGGGAGCGGACAGGTAAGTGTGAGATAGTGTAGGATTTAGGGTAGGGTGCGGGAAAGGTGAGTGTGCAGTAGTGATGGACTTTAGGTGTAGTGGTGGGTTAAGTGAGTTAGGGTTAGGGTGCGGACAGGGTAAGTGTGCGGTAGTGTCGGACCTTAGGGTTAGGGTTTGGGTTAGGGTTAGTGTATGTGCAGTTGTGTGTTATGTGTAGTTTACGTTTTGTGTGTCGGTGTTTTGGGTGTCGGTGTTATGGTGTTCGGTTTGAGTTGTCAGTTTTGTGCGTTTTCGGTGTTTTGGTGTCATTGCTTTGAGTGTCGGGTTTGTGGCGTGTCGGTGTTGTGATAGGGATCCATATATATATATATATATATATATATATATATATATATATATATATATATAAATTGCTTCCCATTAGGAGGGGAACCTGACATCTGGGGCAAGAAAAACTGATGTAATGGTGTCGGCTGCATGCTTTATACCCCTGACGACCTGACTTCATGGAAGATGAGAGAGCAACCGACGCAGGACCCAAGACTTTGATAATCAGGCTGACTGAGGGCTACTGCAAGCAGATAACCCAAATGTGATGACTGCAGCAGTGAATACTCTCGAACATCTACATTTATGGTAAGTGTACACAACTGTACTGTACTGCACTTGCACACACAGGATGATCAAGCCACTGAGTAGCAGGAGCCAATCAGCAACTGTTCACTGATGTCAGTTGTGCCCCCTGACAGCTTGTGCCAGGGGCAGCCATCCCGTTCACCAAACCCAGTTAACATATTTCTTTACTGGAGTCAATTTATATCCAGGAATACGGATCAAGCTATTTGGTGGCAAGAACCATCATAGACACCTTAGGGGCCTGGATATTTTCTTTTGTAAACTCTAACATCTCCTGTATTTGCTCATATTATACAAGGAGCTGACATGTAATAGGCCTGCATGATGTACCATATGATGCAATCAGTTGACCCTACCCCCCCTCCTTATAGATAGCAGCCATGCAGTCTCTGGTTTTCACAGAAGTTTCTACTATGCACAGCATAATCATGCAAACACTTCCCTCCCTCTAACCCCAAATAAAGGCTAGCAGGCTTGGACTCTTAATTTCTGTCCTGCCCTATGCCAAGTCTGACAGGTGTCTGAGACATTAATTTAACTTTGATCACCTAAATTGTAGTTAGAGTTGTATCCCGGTATGACAACCAAGTTGAGGAGTGTATTTTTTCATCTTGCTCTTGTTCTTTTCCTAAATCTCCTTAAAAAATGTGCAAGGCTCAGCAAAGTTAACTCAGTCAAGAAAGTTTAAATAAATAAATAACACAAAATTCAAGCTTATGACTTTTGCCTCTCTAAACAGAGTTATTCCTGTAGCCAGACTTCTCAGATGGAGGTCCCCCCCTTACCCAGTCTGGAGCTGTCCTAGGTAGAAGTGGAGGTACTCATAAACCCTGGCCAGTGGTATTTAGGAGGGTCATCTCAATGGGACCATGAGTTGCTGACTAGAAAACTTTGTATTTTGTTTGCACAGAAGCAGCTGCCAACTATTAAGATTGGTCTTTGTGGATCTCATGCATATTATGCTTCCCAGTGTACTACTTACAGAGAGTGTAGGTGTACTGGTAGGCATTAGTGCTAAGATGAGGTAGGACGGTGGTACCTGTGAGACTGTTATTAAGGGGCACCTACTGATAAATGTGAATGTAAGGGGTGATTTCTTTCTCAACTTCTGTACTAGTCATGCATTGTACATAATAAGCACAATGTCTGAACACAAGGTGGATGACAAGTACTATTGGAACAGCTGCAGTATATAATCAGCCTTTGACCTTAGGTGCTGTTGTACCAGGTATAACTATTGGAACAGCTACAATATATAATCAGCCTTTGACCTTAGGTGCTGTTGTACCAGGTATACAGACTGGAACAGCTACAGTATATAATCAGCCTTTGACCTTAGGTGCTGTTGTACCAGGTATAGTTATTCAAACAGCTACAGTATATAATCAACCTTTGACCTTAGGTGCTGTTGTACCAAGTATAATTATTGGATACTGCAGCTGTTCCAATAATTATACCTGGTACAACAGCACCTAAGGTCAAAAGCTGATTATATACTACAGCTGTACCAATAATTATACCTGGTACAACAGCACTAAAGGTCAAAGGCTGATTATATACTGTAGCTGTTCCAATAATTATCCCTGGTACAACAGCACCTAAATTCAAAGGGTGATTATACACTGTAGCAGTTTCAATAATTATACCTGGTACAACAGCATCTAAGGTCAAAGGCTGATTATATACTGCAGCTGTTCCATTAGAACTGAAGATTTATGTTCTGGACAATCAGGTCAACAGAGGTGTTTGATCTGTCTACTGATCTTTATTGTTGATGAAATAAACCATACAACCAGGCCTGCAACTGCACAGACATGGTATACCCAAGCATGTAGTGATGGCATTCTAGAATGTAAAGCAAATGTTTTTGAGTGCAATGTATTCAACCCCACCTCTTCAAAAGGACAAGTCTTATACACAGGAGTCAGAGGCATAGAAGCTGAATGGAACTCAGTTGCTGAGGTAGCAACAGGTTGCTGTGGCCAGAAAGTGGTGAGGCTTGTCAAAGTGATAACACTAAGGCAGGACCCATTTGTGAACACCACCGCTGATGCAAGCAATCAAGTTAAAGAAAGATATTTTCTTTGCTGTGCTGGCTGGCTTTTGGAGGATAATCTCTGGAGTTGACCTGTGGAGATCACCCAACTGCAGGCCCAGATATGGAAGCAGTGTGGTAAGGCTGTGAAGAATGACTTTAAAATGGCCTCAGAAATCTTGTGAAAAAGCACCATTGAGGTTTGTGGGACGTGCACTATCACAAAATATGGTCAACTCTTTGACACTGCACAGATACTGGAGGGATCACGCAAGTGTGCTGGCATGATATACGTGCCTTTTGCTGATAAGAAGAAGTCATACAATGCTGCATCCTGGAATATCTTGTGGGTGGTATTGCAACAACAGCGGTCCATTTAGTAGTTACCAAAGATAAACAGGCAGATGTTATAAACATGAGTTTGCTTACCCTGGAAAGTAGGTTTTCCCACTTTTCACCTACAGTTTGTGTAAGCACCTGCTGCTCTCTGACCTGAAAAAGTGCACCAGCTACTGCAAAAGGAAGGCGCAGTCTGGACTGAACAGCTGCAGTCAGAACTTAAAAGGAAGAATCTCAATACTTGAATAGTCACTATAAGGATATCTTGGAATGAATCTACATTGAGGAAATGCCCCCTTTGAATTAGGAAAAGAAGTCTTGACTGGTTTACTTCCTTCTGGGTTATAATTTTAAATCTAAATGACCTTCTCCAAAACTGGGTGGTGTGTGCGTGTGTGTGTGTGTGTGTGTGTGTGTGTGTGTGTGTGTGTGTGTGTGTGTACACATGCTCATACATGTGTAGATACATGTGAATAAAACAGGTTCACTTTCATAGCTGTACTGCATTTCTACAGAAAAAAATCAGTTGCATGTTTGTTTTTACTGTAACTTACTGGAAAAAATGCAGGTTCCACACAGCTTTCCACATTTTGCATCTTTGATACATTTTTAATGAAAAAATAGTGAAATATTTTATACAACTATTTATCCCCCCCCCCCCCCGCTTTACCAATCTCAACCTAGTTTTCTTGAAATAGCCTCAAGAGGCATTGCTTGGACAGAATGAGCACTTCCTTAATTATAGCACACAGTAACTTGTTCTGAAAGATCATCTGCATTCCCGTTCCTGACATCCCTCTTGTGCTGCCTTTTGAGGACCATCATCCAACATCTCCACCAGCTTCTCTCTCATACTTTACATGATTTGTTCAGGCATCCTGTAAGGAGCCAGCTTGATTGGACTTTAGATCCCCTTCACCAAATGGTGCTACACCAGCTGCGTACAACTTGGCTTAGCGGTGAATATGTCCACAGAGTTCCATAGCACTTCTTGGGTTCTCTGGACTTGGGTAGGAGGTAGCTGCTGTGACAGTACTACTGTATCCACAGGGTTGTCTGATCAAACCTCACAGTGGTTCACTAGACAATCCTCATCTGATTCTTCTTGTAAACCACTTGGATACTGAATACACATGCCTCTGAATACTTTGTGTCAGACAGTATATTTGTAGGCTTCAGTTCTCTGGTCATAGCAGACTTTTTATTGCTGCTTTGTCAAACCCATGAGGTCCTTAAGACTAGTCCTAACATTTATGACATACTCTGTAACAGTTGTTTTTTTTTTTTTTTTGGGAATAACATTCACCCTCCTTCATGACACAAATTAAGTCTAATGGCCACTTCAGCCTGTGAACATAAACTAGTTCAGATGGCAAAAAAATGTAGATTCTTTCGGCACCTGTTTGCATGAAAAGAAGAAATGGAGTAGTTACATGTCCCAGTCCTGCACAAACTGGTCTGAAAATTCTCTATATATGGTCTTAAGAGTAGAGTTAAGCTTTTCCACCAGATGCCATACCAAACACTAAGTACAAACTGGAAGTAAAGAACACTAAACAAGTCAAAAAGTAGTATCCAACAGACTCCAACAAGCTCCAAGTGGAATAGACTGTAAATGTTTATTGTTATGAAGCACTTTTCATTGCCGTATTACAGCAACTTCATCAGATAATTACAAAATGCTTTTTCCTTTCAAGTTTAAATAGTTAACCAAATCACATGGTACAACCATCAGCTGTTAAATACGTCACAACACACTCCTTACATAAAAAAGTTTTTTTACACATCAACTTAAAACTGATCAAATACAACATCGATCAAATCAAACATGTACCAGCATATACTTCCCGTATATTTGCCCTAACCAAACAATAAAAAAATAAAATAATCGATGCAAGTCACTCAATAAAAAATATATGTATAAATACACGTATATATATGTTTAAACCACCTTTCTTTGTATTGTAGTGTTAAAATTAGTTTTCATTTTGTGTTTCCTGTTTCTTGTTTAAAGTAAACAACCCTCCAAATATTCACTTTCTGTATGTTAACAAATATATGTTGTACAAATGTATATTACAATCCACAGTCAACAGGTCAAGAACTGTTTTTCATCTTTTTAAACTTCTAAGTTTTAATAAACGGGCCACCTCTAAGGTCAATATTTACTTGGTCGATTGCTTTAAATAAAAACTTGTGGCCTCTGTATAAGGCTGAATGTCTTGCCAATGGATTATCACTTTTATTTATGTCTATGGCATGGTTGTGCTCGTATACTCTGTCACGGAGCCTACGCTCAGTTTTCTGCTGGGCAAGTTAGACACCTTGCAACATATACAACTTGTTTATAATTACAATGAAGTTTATGCTTATACCTATATTTACTCCCAATAATGGAAAATGTTTCACCCACGTCCATAAACTTACACATTCTACAACTACCACATGTAGACATACCTATATGTCTATTAAGACATGTTGTTCCCTTCCTTAAGAAAAGGTTCTTAAGATTAGAACCTTTTCTGAACCCCAGTTTAGGTAACAAACCTAATTTGTCCGTCAGAAATTTGTCATTGGTAATAAACTCCCAGTTCTTATAAAGAATGAATCTAACTATGTCACTGTCCTTATTAAAGGTGGTGATGAAACTAATTTTAAAGTTACCATCACCTTCCTTGACATTGAGTTGTTTAATATTAGGACCCCCATTTATCCTAGTGGCAAGGTCAGGACCATATTCTACATTGCTTTGTGATGTTCTTCCCCTTAAAATTGGCTCAATCAAACCAGTTTGTCTCTTATGAGTAACCTCAACTACTAAGGACTGAACTAAACGGTTAGGGTATCCACTCTGTTGGAACATGTTACTCAAAAGTTCACATTCATCACTAAAGTCAGATTCAAGTGTGACCATCTTAGCAGCTCTAATTACTATAGAGCATTTTTGGTAGAAAGGATGACTACTCGAAAAATGAAGGAAAGAGTTACAGTATGTGTCCTTCCTAAAAACTCTTGACACGTATCTATTGTTAACTGTGTCTTTAGACAACTTAACATCTAGGTATTCAATGGTGTCATTACTGAAGCTAGATGTGAACTTAAAAAACTCGGTCGTGGAATTTAAGTACGAAACAAATATCAGAGCCTGTAGTTTATCCCCATGAAGAATAACAAAAATATCATCCAAAAAGTGTGTGTAGAAGATAAGGTTCATCATGTGTTGGGTATTCTTGAAAATAAATTATTTTTCCCAGTATGCCATAACTAGATTAGCAAAACTGGCTCCACAGGGCAAACCCATAGCTACTCCACGCCTTTGTAAATAAAATTCATTGTTAAAAATAAAATAATTGTTTGTAAGGATAATATCCAGTAAAGTTTCAATGGTATGTATTTCTTGTACTGGGGCATTCTTCGATTTTAACATAAGGCTGAGCCATTCAACCCCTTCCAAGTGTGGAATTGAAGTGTAGAGGTACTTTATGTCAATGGTGAGAAAATTATACTCACCATTGAAGTCAAGATTGTTAATCTTTTGTAAAAATGACCAAAAATCTCTACATATTTGAGGTTCAGACATAAGGTATTTTTTTAGAATGGTATCCACAACTTTTGCACATGGGTATGTAATTGAACCTCTTCCATCTATTAGGGGTCTCATGGGTGGGTTTAATAAGTCCTTATGCACTTTGGGGATACCAAACATGACAGGGATTCTAGGCCAAGGCATAGACATATAGTTAAAGGTGTTGATGTCAATTGTAGCCTCAATAAATAAATTATTGAGGTAGCCTTTTATACGACTGTAAGCTATGTTGACTTCATTAAGTGAAGCTTTAGAATACGCTTCACTAGTTAACAAAGATTGTATTCTTTGGTTGTAGTCAACTTGGTCAAAACAGCCAATCCCCCACCTTTGTCAGGCTTGACAACCCTAACTTCAGACGATTTTAACATTTGTCATGCTAGTTGTTCATCTAGAGTAACATTAATGTTCTTTGTATGTGTACGGGAACCAAAAGAATTTGAAACATGTCTAAAATCTAGTTCACAAATATGTTCAAATATCCTAAGTATTCGGTGAACTGGAGGGTTAAATATTCTAGGAACTCTTAACTCATGGTTCGTATTAACAACATTAACAAAAAGCACAGTGAGATTAAGCTTCCTAACAAATAACCTTAAGTCCATTATTGATTAAACCAAGTTCAAGGGTCTGCTAGGAACAAAGGTATTGCCCTTAGCAAGTAAGTTTATAAGAACCGGGTCAATCATTGTAGATGAGTAATTGAAGATGTTGAAGTCCCCTGCTAAGTTCGTAACCATTTTTACTGTAGGGGAACCATCATATGTTATCTTTTGTGCTTGTTGTTGCGCTGTTTGTTCTTTTATTTCCAATTGAAATGCTTCTTCGGAATTGCACCTGCGAGGTTGGCATTCTGAAAATTTGTGCTCTGAAAGCTTGCCATAGCACCTCACCCAGTCACCCCCTGTTGCTCGCTTACCACTCGGTTGTTATTGTAACTCCAAATACGTTCACTTTGTCTCACTGTGCCTTGATCGAAGTCAGTGACAATAGCCTCCTCGTTATTGGTAATGTTTAATTCATTACCTTGTTGTTGAGTTAGAGTGCTAATGTTACAAAGTCCTGCTACTTGTGGTAAAGATGGCCTAGGGTATGCACTACCATTATCATACGCTGTCCGGTCTCTGTTCATTTATTTAATTTTATTGGACTTCAGTCTTTCGAGTAATTGGTCTATACTCTTAAAACATTGTTTATAGTCGTATTTGTACCTAAGGAAGTCTGGGTTTGTAGTAATATCAACATTCAAAGTTGAAACTTCCTTAGTGAAAACATCTATTTGGATGGTGTAATGTTTAATCATAAGTTGCATCAAATCAAATCCTTGCTGATCAAACAAGGAATTCAGCTCCAAATGAAATAACGAGTCAGCAACAAGCCCAATGGGGTACTGGTGGAAACGTAACCCCTTCTGGACTACACGCTGACTAAGGCATTCTCTGAAGTAAGCTACTTCTAATTGAAGCTTCTTAAGTTTAAGTAGCTTAGAATCAAACAGTTTTAATTTTTCACTCAAAGAATGGGAACTAACCTGATGATTACCACTGTTGTTGACCGGTCGCTACTGGTTCAAGCCGACGCCAAAGGAAAGATTTGAAGTATCTTTCACCCATTCACTGAACATTGGAGTGCCAATAAGCCCCATATTGTGGTTCTGTAAGTTCCCTTGTTCACTTGAAGTAGTAGAGTTAGTAACGGCAAGGTTTCTTGGTGAACGTTGAATTGGTGGAATTGAAACGCCGGTTGCATTTGAAACGTCGGTTACATTTAAAATATTGTAATCACTGTGTCCGTTAATGACTGGGATCACTCTCGGCATTTCCCCTGTGCTCACTTGTTGACTGTGGTTAACATCAGAATCAGCGTTCTGAAAAGAACGTTGTTGTGACAAAGATTCATCCACTTTGTCAAGACGGGAAGCAAGCGTATCCATTCGTTGATTTAAAACATTAAGTAAAGCTGTAAGGTTCAGCATATCAGTCTGCATTTGTTGAGATGCAAACAGGTTTTAGCTACTCGGACTGCTAGATACCTCAGACACCATACCAAACACTAAGTACAAGCAGGAAGTAAAGAACACTAAACAAGTCAAAAAGTAGTATCCAACAGACTCCAACAAGCTCCAATACTTCTCGTATATTTGCCCTAACCAAACAATAAAAAAATAAAATAATCGATGCAAGTCACTCAATCAAAAATATATGTATAAACACACACACACACACACACACACACACACACACACATATATATATATATATATATATATATATATATATATATACGCTTAAACCACCTTTCTTTGTATTGTAGTGTTATTATTAGTTTTCATTTTTTGTTTCCTGTTTCTTGTTTAAAGTAAATGACCCTCCAAATGTTCACTTTCTATATGTTAACAAATATATGTTGTACAAATGTAAAAGCTGTTTTTGACCAAGTTGACTCCAACCAAAGAATGCAATCTTTGTTAACTAGTGAAGTGTATTCTAAAGCTTCACTTAATGAAGTCAACATAGCTTACAGTCGTATAAAAGGCTACCTCAATGATTTATTTATTGAGGCAACAATTGATATCGACACCTTTAACTATATATCTATGCCTTGGCCTAGAATCCCTGTCATGTTTGGTATCCCCAAAGTGCATAAGGACTTATTAAGCCCACCCATGAGACCCCTAATAGATGGAAGAGGTTCAATTACATACCCATGTGCAAAAGTTGTGGATATCATTCTAAAAAAATACCTTATGTCTGAACCTCAAATATGTAGAGATTCTTGGTCATTTTTACAAAAGATTAACAATCTCAACTTCAATGGTGAGTATAATTTTCTCACCATTGACGTAAAGGACCTCTACACTTCAATTCCACACTTGGAAGGGGTTGAATGGGTCAGACTTATGTTAAAATCGAAGAATGCCCCAGTACAAGAAATACATACCATTAAAACTTTACTGGATATTATCCTTACGAACAATTATTTTATTTTTAACAATTAATTTTATTTACAAAGGTGTGGAGTAGCTATGGGTTCGCCCTGTGGAGCCAGTTTTGCTAATCTAGTTATGGCATACTGGGAAAAGGAATTTATTTTCAAGAATACCCAACACATGATGAACCTTATCTTCTACACACGCTTTTTGGATGATATTTTTGTTATTCTTCGTGGGAATAAACTACGGGCTCTGATATTTGTTTCGTACTTAAATTCCACGACCGAGTTTTTTAAGTTCACATCTAACTTCAGCAATGACACCATTGAATACCTAGATGTTAAGTTGTCTAAAGACACAGTTAACAATAGATACGTGTCAAGAGTTTTAAGGAAGGACACATACTGTAACTTTTTCCTTCATTTTTCGAGCAGTCATCCTTTCTACCAAAAATGCTCTATAGTGAAGGGTCAGCTAATTAGAGCTGCTAAGATGGTCATCACTTGAATCTGACTTTAGTGATGAATGTGAACTTTTGAGTAACATGTTACAACAGTGTGGATACCCTAACCGTTTAGTTCAGTCCTTAGTAGTTGAGGTTACTCATAAGAGACAAACTGGTTTGATTGAGCCAATTTTAAGGGGAAGAACATCACAAAGCAATGTAGAATATGGTCCTGACCTTGCCACTAGGGTAAATGTGGGTCCTAATATTGAACAACTCACTGTTAAGGAAGGTGATGGTAACTTTAAAATTAGTTTCATCACCACCTTTAATAAGGACAGTGACATAGTTAGATTACAAAAAAGTCATAAAGTTCAGGTGTACTCCGTTTGCTGTGTGTGCTGTTCCTGTTTTTTGTTACATAGTTAGATTAATTCTTTATAAGAACTGGGAGTTTATTGCCAATGACAAATTTATGACGGACAAATTAAGTTTGTTACCTAAATTGCTGTTCAGAAAAGGTTCTAATCTTAAGAACTTTTCGAAAGGAAGGGAACAACATGTCTTAATAGACATATAGGTATGTCTACATGTGGTAGTTGTAGAATGTTTAAGTTTATTGACGTGGGTGAAACATTCTCCATTAATGGGAGTAAATATAGGTTGAAGAATAAATTTCATTGTAATTCTAAACAAGTTGTATATGTTGCAAGGTGTCTAACTTGCCCAGCATTCTACATGGGGAAACTGAGCGTAGGCTCTGTGACAGAGTATACGAGCACACCCACGCCATAGACATAAATAAAAGTGATAATCCGTTGGCAAGACATTCAGCCTTATACGGAGGCCACAAGTTTTTATTTAAAGCAATCAACCAAGTAAATATTGACCTTAGAGGTGGCCCTTTTAATTAATTATTAGAAGAATGAGAATTGGCATGGCAATTTAGGCTCAATGCATTCTCGAGTCCGGGGCTTAATGACACCTGCAACATAGCTTGTTTATTAAAACTTAGAAGTTTAAAAAGATGAAAAACAGTTCTTGACCTGTTGACTGTGGATTGTAATATACATTTGTACAACATATATTTGTTAACATATAGAAAGTGAACATTTGGAGGGTCGTTTACTTTAAACAAGAAACAGGAAACAAAAAATGAAAACTAATGATAACACTACAATACAAAGAAAGGTGGTTTAAGCATATATATATATATATATATATATATATATATATATATATATATATACATGTGTTTATACATATATTTTTTATTAAGTGACTTGCATCGATTATTTCATTGTTTTATAGTTTGGTTAGGGCAAATATACGGGAAGTATATCCGGGTACATGTTTGATTTGATCAGTGTTGTATCTGATCAATTTTAAGTTGACGTGTAAAAAAAGTTTTTTATGTTAGGAATGTGTTGTGACATATTTAACAGCTGATGGTTGTACCATGTGATTTGGTTAACTATTTAAACTTGAAAGGAAAAAGCATTTTGTAATTATCTGATGAAGTTGCTGTAATACGGCAACGGAAAGCGCTTCATAACAATAGACGTTTACAGCCTGTTCCACTTGGAGCTTGTTGGAGTCTGTTGGATACTACTTTTTTACTTTTCCACCAGATCATTTGTTTGGGAACTGTAGGGATAATGTATCCAAGTATGCTTCCACAAACAGGGTTAGAGGATCTGACATAAAATTAGCGCCTATCTCTTTCTATAGTCCCTGGAAAAAGTGTACCCTGCAGAAAACTTTCTAATAGAGTGTTTGCTACCCTGTTCTCATCAGTTGAGGACAGAGCTATCAAAGCAAAGTACCTAAAAGCATAGGGTACCACAACCAAGATGCACCACTTCCCTCACTCACCTGTGGTTCTTGAGGTACTAAGACAGCCCACAATGCCCGTTGCCACCCTTTGAACAAGTTTTGTAATTACAAACAAGCATACCAAAACACTCCTGGCATTGTCTCCTCTCTTGCCAATCCATTAATGTTGCTCACATACTGTAACCTCTCACACCCTTGGTAATCCCTTCTATTAGACATCTTTTGTAAGCCTTCTTCTTCTGTGCATTATGTCTATATGGCCTGAGAAAGGATCATCAAGGGGTATGTATGGAAGTGCATAACAAATAAGCTCTTTGGGCTGTGATTCCGTTACCTGCTCCATTTAGTTTTCTGTTTTAAAAAAATCTGTTTGTCATGGTATAAAATTATCTATGCTGCACATTCCATAAGTTTTTTTCCATTGGTTAAATTGTCTCTTGAGTGATACTTAAATACTTAGTGAAATTCTGGGTCTTCATCTGAAAACAATTCAAACTAAGCATGGTGATTCCCTACTGTGGTTTCCCTTCCATCCTCCTTTTTGTTGATCAGCTTTTTAAATATCACCCCCACTGTAAATTTAGCTTAATAAAGCTCCTCCCTTTCTCCACTGTTGTTGATAACCTGAATTATGTATTTGCCTTTCCTTTCTACGCTGCTATTGATATCCTGAATTATTTGTCTTTCCTTGTTCTTGTATTGAAAAAGTACATTTTGCCTCCCAATGTCTGTTCTGCTTGATCTGACTTCATTATTAGGCTAGCTGTTGGATAAAGTAGTGCATTTTTACATTCTAGCAAATACTTGTTTTTACATCAAAAGAGATCAGTGGATTTTCCATCTAGTGCACTGGGAGATAGCCTGGTCCATTTAGGATGAGGAAATACTTGAGATTTCTGAATGCCGTTTGTTTGGCTGGAGGGCTTATTAATCAGCTTGTCTTGCTTTTTAGTGCCTTTATAAATTCTGTACAATTCAGGGCTCTTGGCTCACTTATTTAAAGTAAAGTACTTTTATTGAATAATCATACTTGTATAAGCTGTTTAAAGTAGGTTGTGGTATTGTGTGAGGAAGTCGGGAGTGGCAGAGAAGTATGTAAGAGTGGTACAGGATATGTACAAGGGCAGTGTGACATTGGTCAGGACTGCGGTGGGAGTGAGAAATACATTTAAGGTGGAGGTGGGATTACATCAAGGATCAGCTCTGAGACCTTTCTTATTTGCAGTGGTGATGGACAGGTTGACAGATGAGATTAGACAGGAGGCCCCGTGGACTATGATGTTTGCAGATGACATTGGGATATGTAGTGAGACTAGGGACCAGGTTGAGGAGACCCTGGAGAGGTGGAGATATGCTTTAGAGAGGAGAGGAATGAAGGTCAGCAGGGCTAAAACAGAATATATGTGTGTAAATGAGAGGGAGGGTAGAGGAATGGTGAGGATGCAGGGAGTAGAGTTGGTAAAGGTGGATGAGTTTAAGTACTTGGGATCAACAGTTCACAGTAATGGTGAGTGTGGAAGAGAGGTGAAGAAGAGAGTACAGGCAGGGTGGAATGGTTGGAGAAGAGTGTCAGGAGTGATTTGTGACAGATGGGTACCAGTAACAGTGAAAGGGAAGGTCTACAAGAGGGTAGTGAGACCAGCTATGTTATATGGGTTGTAGACTGTAGCATTGACGAAAAGGCAGGAGTCAGAGCTGGATGTGGCAGAGTTAAAGATGTTAAGATTTGCACTAGGTGTGACTAGGATGGACAGGATTAGGAATCAGTATATTAGAGGGTCAGCTCAGGTTGGACAGTTTGGAGACAAAGCAAGAGAGGCGAGATTGCGTTGGTTTGGACA
Organism: Protopterus annectens; assembly: GCF_019279795.1. Taxonomy (NCBI): domain Eukaryota; kingdom Metazoa; phylum Chordata; order Ceratodontiformes; family Protopteridae; genus Protopterus; species Protopterus annectens. The sequence goes on along the minus strand of NC_056732.1, from coordinate 1,243,962,940 downwards.
TGTGCTGAGGAGGGATGCTGGGTATATTGGGAAAAGGATGCTAAGGATGGAGCTGCCAGGTAAGAGGAAAAGAGGAAGGCCTAAGTTAAGGTTTATGGATGTGGTGAGAGAGGACATGCAGGCGGTTGGTGTGAAAGAGCATGATGCAGAGGACCGGAAGAAATGGAAACAGATGATCCGCTGTGGCGACCCATAAAGGGAACAGCTGAAAGAAGATGATGATGATAAGCTGCTAAAGTGCACTGCTATATCCATATTTGTAAATTTGTCTGTGGTAGTATTTTGGACCCTTTGTTGATAGTATTTTACTCTGGACATTCCTTAATTGTGCTTTTACATTAAGAGGACTGGGATTATTCATCTAGTGGCAGTAGGTATTTACCTGGTCTATCTGAGCTGAGAAACAAACAAAAGGGCTCCAAGTATTTTTTTGCACTTCTCTGCACTTGACTTACACTGTTCTGAAACCTAGATAGCATAGACTACATTTAGACCTGCTGCATCTAGCCTGTTATTGACACACTTGAGCAGTAAATCAGCCATCTTACATTAAGAAGCTCCCCTGCACCCTTGTGGCAGAAGAGTGTGACCCCATTTTTGTCTGAGCTGGTGCTTTCCTATTGGTAGTTAGCTTAAACATGTTTAATTTCACCTGTATTTAAACCTCACATTTGCGTGGGTTTGCACTTATTTAACCAGAGCTGCTCTACATTTAGCATCCTTTGCCAGAGATCTAGAGTGTTTCGGCTTTAATCCAAGGCATCCAAAGCAAAACAACAAAAAAATAACTGCATTTTATGATTCTTCAGCACTTTTTGAATTGTATTTTATCGAACTGCTGTATCATTTCTGTTTTTTTTTTACTGTTTTACTGTTTGTGGCTGCTTCATTATCTGCACTTGATTTGCACTGTTCTGATACCTAGATAGCATAAACTAGATTCAGATCTGCTGCATCTAGCCTGTTACTGATACACTTGAGCACTAAACCAAACATCTTACATTAAGAAAGGGTCAACAAAAAAACAACAATCTGTGCAGACTTCCCACTTTATTCCATGAACTTAATCACCTGAACCCCATTGCATACAGCCCCTTCTCAATTCATACTTAATTCTAGCCGCAGAACTCTTAACTCCTTTTTTCACTAAATTTCTACTACTCATATTTACCTCCCTCTCTTATTTTCTCACTTAGCTTACTCCCCCATCTCAAATTTCACAAAATTATAACTAATACTACTCTCCTCTCTTATTTATAAATTAAAAAAAACCCTCAACTTTCCTTATTGTACCCGCAGCAACCCCCCTTTTTTCTCTTGACACTTTACCTTTTTCTATCACCTGCTCTCTCTATCAACTTCCCCTCTACTTCTGATTACTGATGTACATGTTATTGTCTGTAAAAACTAAGATTTGATATACAGTGCTTTCTGTACTCTTATCTTAAACTCTGAATTAATTGTCATTACTTACCCTCTAAATGGGGAATTCCTTATGTATTGGAGGTATCTGAATGACTTTAACATATTGTTGTATTGCCTGTTTTGCAAATAATAACGCCTTTTAAATTCTCGTGCTACAAGTTGGAATCCAAGTATTATAATGCATGTTTATATTACCTAATGTATACTGTACTGTTTGTGAACATTTTTATGGTATATGTAATACTTTGTGGAGCTTTTCTCCCCAGGCCTCTGCTGAAAAAGGGTGCAAGCTTAGTCAGACATTCCTGGTCAACAAATATCAAATAAATAAATAAATTCCAACAAAATGCAAAAAGCATGATCTGGTACCTCAGCCATTCGCATTCAATGGATACAGCCAGTTAGAAATTCAATCCATTTATATAAAAAAATTTGTTTTTTTGTTTTGCTTTTTGTTTTTTTTTGGTCTATTTATGATTAAGAAGGGTTCCCATGGACCTTGTGGCAGAAGGATCCAGCCTTGCCTGAGTTGGGGATTGTAATAATGATGATCTGATGAAGTCCTGTACATCACAGGATGAAAGTGCTTATCTTTATTAAAGGATTTTTGTTGCAGTTCTTGAAGTGGTTCTTGGTGTTCTTCTGTGGACTGTTATTACAATTTGTTGTTTTTCTGCTGACTTTTCTCAGTTGGGGATTGCTGGAGAAAGTTTCATTGTGTGCTTTACTATTGGTAGAGTAGCCTAAACTGTTTTAATGTTGCCTGTATTTGAGCCTCTCACTTGCACAATGCAGTGCACAGTGCAACAGGGGTTGGTGATGCCCTGTATAGACGCAAATGCCTTTAAACTCAAATTTGTCTTAGACATCTGTCAGTAGAACACTCCCAAGCTTCCCTACTGCACTAAAGGCAACTCAGTTGTGCACTGAGCAGCTTTGCCACACTTATAATCCATAGCCATCAATAGAACAAGCACCTTTGTTAGTCCTAGCACAAAAACTGGTCAGACTAGCTCACTCCCTTCCCTAATAGCACATACAGTAAAAACCTGCTATAATGGATGGGCAGTTTCCCATCCTTTCACTAGCCAGCCTGATTGTCATGGGCACTCTGAGACAATGTAGTAATTCCCTAATGTATACTGACAACCACTTACTCCTAAAACAAACAAATACCCTGTGTGAGAGATATAATTACATTATGAAATTGGAGTCATTTCTCTCAAGTAACATCAAACCAGACATCAAACAGGTTGCTAGCATACACACTTCACCTCTCACATAAAATAAGGTCACGGCACATAAACCCACATACGTGGATGTACTCACTAGAAGCCTACCAAAAGATCAAAGGTCTGCCAAATGTAAACCACTTGCACACACTGCTATGCAAATAGAAACCATTACACATAATAACACATTTACCAGTATCTCAGCAAATAAGCCACTAAGGCAAAACACCTCAAAACCTAAAGTCTTGGTCATAGATGACTCCATAGTGAGACACACAAATGTCCCCTTCACCAGGCTTGACAAGGAGAAGGTCACAGTCAGCTGTCTGTCAGGTGCCAGGATCCATCAAATCGCATGCACACTCAAGTCACTAACAACAAGTACCGTTATAACTCTGTCATAGTCATGTTGGAGTGAATGACTTGAGATTTACCTCTCTGGACTATATGAAGGGAGACATGACTGCATTCTACCTTCACCCAGGATGATGCCACAGTATAAACAAAAAATTATTGACTTCAACAATTGGCTTAGCTTGTGGTGTCTGTCCAGGGAGATCCAATATCTATCAGCCTGAGAAGATATGGTTGACAAGCCAGAAATGGTCTGCCCCTGTCTTGTCTAGGCTTTTGGATACCGGAAAAGGTGCTTGCCTCCCTCATAGTGCCTTTCTTAAGGAATTACAAAAACAACAAAATTTCCGATGTAACAAAATCCACTCAAGACAAATTCAAGGTTCTGCTGCTTAATACTAGAAGTCTAAACATGAAACTGTACTCTCTGGAAGCACTCTTCTCCTTGGAAGATGCTAACATCTGTGCAGTCACTGAGACATGGTTCAAGGCCATGGAGAACACCCCAATCATGCAAGGCTATAATGCCTACCACATGTTCATACCTCCAAATGAGCATGAAAGAACCAAAGGTAGAGGTGTAGCCATCTTAATTAAAGCCAAGTACACCTTGAGACTGGTTAAACAGTACGACTCTCTCAAACTACACCATGTCCAATTAACTATAGGCAAAATACCCTACCACATCATTGCTAGCTATAGGTCCCCCACGATGAACCAAGAAAAACACACCGCCCACCTGGACCTACTGGAGTTACACGCCACACAGCCCAACATTTTAGTCATGGGATATTTCAACTATCTTTCCAGTGACTGAATGACATACATGAGCATGAACATGCTCAGCCAGAGGTTCCTTGGCTTTGTCAATACAAATGCTCTGGACAGATAGTCTGCAACGTCATAAGGGGCTAAAATGTCCTAGAAATAGTACTCACCAACATGGGGGGGGGTCACTGCACTCCCCTTGTGTGATACCATCCCTGGTAAAGTTGGACCATAAACCAGGCTCCTTTAAAGTAACTATTAAAACTATCACCACCACAGGAGCAAAAAAACTAAAAAACTCTTCCAAAGCAAACTACAGCCTACTAAGTGATGGTATAACAAGTTCTATACCCCCTGCAATCACAGACAGCAATGACTCCTATGCAGAGGTGTGCACAAATGCCCTGTATAAACATTTAAGCAACTGTATAGACTCGGCTGTACTTGACTGGATTAAAACCAGGTCCTCCCATAAAACAAGCCACCCTGGTGGACCTCAAGTATAAACAGGATATATAACATAAGGAAGAAACCAATGTCTAAGAACAAGAGGGAACTGACTCAGCAGAGGAAGAATTCCCTCCATAGCTTGAAGGAGCAAATCAGAAGTCTTGTAAAGTCCTCTAAAGCTAATTACAAAGCTAAAATAGCATCCCTAGCTAAGGGTAATCATAAGGCATTCTTTAACTATGTCCAAAATCTTAAAGGAAATGCCTTGCTATATGCCAAACTGGTAGTAGATGGTACCACTCATACTATACCAGAGGAATTTGCCAACATGCTGGCTGACAGATTTTGCATAAAACTTCACTTCCCCTTCCCCACCAGCCATACCCTAAAGCACACCTGACACCAGTCTACTGCCTAGTATCGCTAGAGATAAGGTCATATCTGCAGTCTCCAAGGCCAAAAACACTGCCTCAGTGGGACCAGATAACATCCCAGGTTGCTTATTAAGCAATCAAAACAGGATCTAGCGGACCCACTTAGTATTCTCCTTAACCATCACCCAAGAACTGACTTTCTTCCAGTAGAGTGGAGAACAGCAACAGTAATCCCCTTGCACAAAGGGGGCAATCAACTGACCCTGGGAACAATATACTCATAAGTCTAAACAGCCTCAAATTCAAGGCCATGGATAAAATCATCATGGACCTTATCAACAATGACATAGATGACCTTCAAACTCTAGATCCAACCTATATTGGCTTTGTTAAGGACAGGTGATGCTTATTAAATCTGGTAGACTTCTTTGAGAAAGTCACCAAAGCCCTGGACAAAGGTAAGACAGTACATACTGCCATTCTTAACCTAGCTAAGGCTTTTGACACAGTCCCCCACTCACATATCACTGACAAACTCTTCCAGCTGCAGATTAACCCTTACATTGGTAGATGGGTAGCCAGCTGGCTCACCAACAGAACACAGGTTAAAACAGCACTGTCCAAGGCCAAAAACACAGCTTCTGTGGGACCTGACAATATCCCTGGCTGTGTTCTACATGAACTACAGAGTGAACTGGCACCTCACCTGTGTGCCCTGTTCAGTCACAGCCTCACCTCAGGCTTTGTCCATACCGAATAGCATACTGCTACAGTCATCCCTTCCACAATGGAAGAGCGACTACAGACCCTGGGAACTATCGCCCCATTAGCCTAATAAGTCTAATATGCAAAGCTATGGAATGCATTATTATGGACCTAATAAACAAGGATATAGGGAATCTCCAAACTTTGGATCCCACACAGTTTGGTTTTGTGAAGGGTAGATAATGCCTGCTCAACCTGGTCAACTTCTTTGAGTCAGTCACCAGAGCTGTGGATGAAGGCAAGGTGGTTCTTACAGCCTACCTTGACCTGGCCAAGGCATTTGATACCATTCCCCATTCAGGAATCATAGAAAAACTCACTAAGCTAGGCATCAACCCCTTTATCACTAGGTGGGTTGCAAACTGGCTCACAGATAGAACCCACAGTGTGAAAGTAGCTGACTCCAAGTCAGACTGCTGACTAGTCATGAGTGGAGTCCCACAGGGTTCAGTCCTGGGTGCTGTCCTGTTTGGTATCTACTTTTCTGAAGTCCAGGTCAACACGAAGAGACTCTGGCTGACAAACATTGCAGACGATTGCAAGTTGGGACCTATTATTAACTCCAACTTTGCAGACGATTGCAAGTTGGGACCTATTATTAACTCCTCAAGTGATGCTGACATCCTACAGAAAGGCCTCACTGAGACCAACGACTGGTGTCAGAACCATGGCCTTAAGCGCAATGCCAAAAAAATGTGTCATCCCTTTTGGGAAAAACCCGGTTCCCATGAATTACCACATCAATGGTAGTCCACTGAACACAGAAGGTGTTATAAGAGATGTGGGAGCACAGGTTGACAGCAACCTCTCTTTTGAATACCACATTGCCACTGTAGTCAGAAAGTCCTATATGGATAGACTCAAAAAACTCGCAACAATTCTTTGTCTCATATTGCGATCTCTGCTTGACTTACAAAGCCATGTCTGACCCAGCTCTGTTAGAAATGCTACATCTAAAGAAATCCAAATCCCTCTGCACCACACGCTCCAGAGACCTCAACCTCATTACCACAATCAACAAAATAAGCTAGTGGGACAGGTTAATAACCCAGAGACTGCCCATTCTATGGAACAGACTTCCCATACATGTCAAACAGAGCACCTCACTGGTCCTCTTCAAGAAAAATCTTGATGACTGGAAGGAAAATTGAAAATTCACTTCGGGGATCACTCCAGTGGCTCTACTCGACAGAGGCACTGGGAACTAAGGTCGGGTGGCACAATGCCAGGGTAATCCTATGGGTTAGGCTTGTAAAGGCTCCAGGGCCATTAGCCTAGTACACACCTATGAACCTGTGAACATACTGTCAAAGTTTGTGACTCCACCACTACCAGTCAACCCGTCACCAGTGGTGTACCACAAGGATCTGTGCTGGGCCCTTTACTGTTTGGAATCTATTTCTTGGAAGTTCAGACCAAAGTAGCTGACTTTGGCTTACTATATTCACTGATGATTGCAAATTGGGTCCCTCAGTGATGTTAACATATTACAGGAGGGGCTAAAATGGACAAATGACTGCTACCAAAGCCACATTCTAAAACTAAATGCAAAAAAGCGCATTATTATTCCCTTTGGCAAAGCAGAATTCCCTGCTAATTACAATATTGACAGCACCCCCATAATTTCAAACCCAGTGGTGTGAGATCTGCGAACACAGGTAGATAGCAATCTGAACTTTGACCACCAAGTTTCCACAGTTGTAAGGAAAGTCTTCTACATTACGCATCTCATAAGTAAGAACATTGCATCCAGGTCTAAGGATGTTATAACTCCTCTGACCTCGACCCTCATCAGACCATTAATACAGCACAATGCTCCCTTCTGCATGTACCTCACCAGACATTTGCAGCAGCTGTAGAGACTACAGAGGTTTCACACCAAGAAAATACAGGGCCTCCAAACCATGACTTACATGGATAGACAGAAAGCCCTGTCATTGTACTCTGTATCATAGGTTCATAGGTTGGTACTAGGCTATCGGCCCTAGGGCCTATACAAGCCTAGCCATAACAATTCCCTGGCTATTTCTTCCCACACTATTTACTTCCCTGGACCCCTGTCTAGCAGGGTGACTGACGTGATCCCCAGGGTGAATTTCCTTTCTCCCATCCAGTCATCAAGGTTCCTTTTGAAGAGGGCCAAAGAGGCACTCTGCTTAACATGTATAGGCAGTCTATTCCAGAGCCTGGGGAGTCTCTGGGTCAGGAACCTATCCCTCCAGCATGTTTTGTTTATTGTGATGACAAGATTTAGATCCCTGGAGCATGTGGTTCTGAGGGATTGTGATTTCTTTAAGTGTAGCATGTCTAACAGCTCTGGGTTTGACATGGCCTTGTATGTTACGTAGAGATCGCCTCGGAGTAGACGATATGCGACAGAGTATAGCTGGAGTTTTTTAAGGCGGTCAGCATAGGGCATCTGCTTTAGGCCTGTGATTCTTTTAATGAGGTATTTCTGTGGCCTTTCCAGTTGTTGCAGATCTCTTGAGCGGTACATACCAAATGGGGCATTGTATTCTATAATAGGTCTAATGAGGGATCACATAGGCTACTGAGAGGTGACTTGTGCCTGACCTACAGTGCAGGCTCTGACCCTGCCCTGATGGAAATGCTGCGCATCCACAAGTCAAATGGCACAATAGTCACTCAATCTAGGCATCTTAACTTAGCCTGTGACATTAGCAGAACATTCTTGAGATATAGATATATCTCCCAAAGATACCCACTACTCTGGAATAAACTTCCAATTTGTAAGGCAGAGGTCCTCACTGACCCTTTTCAAGCATAACTTAGATAAATGGATGGGGAGACCACAAATTCACCCTGGTGATGGCACCCATGTCAATCATGGACAGGGGTAGTCAGTGCCGATCATAGACTCGCTCTACAAATTATGTCCATCTAACCAAGGATAACTGAAGCAACTCGGGAATAACATGGATAGGCTTGTAAGGGCTCTAGAGATGCTGACCTAGTAACCTCCTGTGAGTCAATAACCTTTATATTACTTCTTTCTCTAGCTCTCACCCCAGGAGTACATTCTCTGAACAACCCCATGTCTCAGCATACAGACTCCCCCTGTCCTTGAGAATCAATAGCCTCTTTCCCTACCTCCTTCATGCCCTGTAAGGTGGGATACAAGAGCTGTGCCTGTCTCAGCTCTTTCTTTTTAATGCTCCTCAGTGCACCTTCTAAATAAAATCTAGTCCCTGTTGACAGCTGTTGTTTAGATTCAGGCTTGATGCTTCTCCTTAGCTCTCTCCTTAAAGAATCTCTTCCAAGGGATTTCCAGTACCTTTTAACTGCTGTAGTTCAAATTCAGGCTTGCTGGTACCACTTAGCTTTCCCTCTGAAGTCAGCAGCTTAGCATTTCCTGTTGGCTAACTCTCCATTCTGCTGCCTTTTCTTTGTGCTCCTCTGCATGTAACTGCATATGCACAAACTACTTTGTAATCAAAATAATTTCCTACTAAAATTTCTGAAGCAATCTCATCAAACATGGCTATCTCATTACTCCTCCTTCATCTCACTCCCAGTCCAAGTGAACTATAGCCAAGTATACACCAAAATGTGTCATTCCAATGACCCTAACTGGAGTGCTCCTGTTTTACAACTGCAGGTTTAACAATAGTTAGGTACAATGCAGTACACTTCATGGGAATGGTTTCCTTCTTTACTACCAGGATAAGGAAGAGGCCCTTATGGTAGTTTGGAGCAGTTGTTGGCTAAGGATGACCCACCACTACCATGGTCAGGTCATACCTCAGCTATCTCTCTCATTAACTTGGCTTTTGTTCTTCATTCCACTGCTATAAACAATCAGAACATATATACCCCATTTTCTGTACACCAAAAACATCTAACCACAGAACCTAGAATATACTAGAACTAGTAGCATCCCTCTTTGATGATGTTGTGATAGTATAATCTGATCTCAGTGGTTTCTTCATACCATTGTGTATTGCTAGATGACTCTCTCTTGAGCAGTTGTGTCCTGATGATTATACAGAGGACACCTTTCCTACCTGTCTCTCAATGCACAACCATATACAGATATCTACAACAAAGTACTGAGTCTTTGTTCTATTATTATATAGTCTCCCATCCAATTATCCACTATTAAATTTAGTTATGCAGCAAAACCACCGACACTGTCCTCAACTTTTCTTCTATTTTATCTAAACTTTTTTCCCTATAAGCATCTGGCAATAGCTTAAAGAATTAAAAAAGCCATTAATTTAAAGCATTCACATATACATTTTAAGAGAGTCAACATCAGCATGCATTGCCTTATGCATGATCACAGGTGTTAGGCCCTGCTTTTTTTGGTGTTGCTTATTACATTTTCAAATGCCCACATAAAACTGTCAAAGTCACTCATTCTTTATACTGGAGAAACAATTTAGTACCGACCTTAGCATCCACAGCTGGGTGTTCACACCTACCACTCACATGCATGTAATGAAGCTTGATCATCTCATTTTTATCCTGACACCTTTCTCTCTCTCGTTCTCTTTCTCCCCCTCTGCAAGTTCTGCTTCCCCTCAACTCTCATGCCCTTTAAATAGCTAATTGTTTTATTCAATTGGATGCTTCAAGGTATTTTATCTCCACTTCCCACTGTTCAAGCTTCATTCTGAGATCATTAAGGAACATATTGAGTTCTCATTTGCCTACATGCTGCACAAGCACACCTCCTACCAGACTCTTTCCATATTCAGTGGACTAAACATTCATGCTACACAAGGTTGTTATGAAGTTATCCTTGGTCGTAACATGTGAGCGATACTTTCATTTACAATCAACTACAAGATGCTTTACTGACATTTTAGCATACCCTTCAAAGTTCATTTTGCCTGTTATCTAAATAAACTGTCTAAAAAATAACTGCTGTGTGATGTATACTTTTCTACATTTAACTTACATCTTCAAGATTATATACATCTTTTGGTATCAAGACTGTTTTTTTTTTTGCAGGCTGTATAATTCTATTTTACAATATTCACACTGATTCATGGCTTTTGTCTAGTATAAAATATCTGCACTGCTACATGCTACAGTGCCTTCTGCATCACAATTGCTTTACTGACTACTGCAGATACAATTTATAGTCATATCAATGATAACCCCATTACTGTTGTTTTTGTAGACATCAGCAGAGCATTTGAGATTGAGATCATTAAACATAATATACTACTCAGCCAATTACTAAAGCTTAATTTTATAGACAACATGATTAATTGCTTTCAAGACTACCTCAAAGCCAGATTCTTTCAAGCTAATGTCAATAAATTATTCTCACAAAATGAGATCCTCAGTACTGTATCACCCCCACAGGATCTGTCTTAGGTCTGTTTCTATTCACATTCTTTGTTGATGACCTTACTTCTGACCTCCCCTTTCTTGATGCTATCATGTATGCAGATGATATATTGCTGACTGAGTCTAAGCAAGCTTACAAAGAAGCTTCAACAATCACAGTCAAGGGTCCTCAAATGGCATACTACTAATATACTTTCAAGAAGGTAATGTCATGCTATTTTCCACAACACAAAAAAACAGCAATCCTTTCATCAGTGTTCATTAAAGATACCCTGGATAATATTGTCCTAACGTCATTCAATGCAGGCATCCGGGTCTAACTTTTGATTCTGCTTTCACATTTCCTAACCATACTGACAGTGCAACTGGTAAGGTTATATCCCATCAAAAATTATATTACAGGATTTCAAAAGACCTTTCTTATTGCTTACACAGCTATAGAAAAAATGTACCTCTTCCAAACCAAGAATATGGATTCTCATTTTTAGCTTTTTCACTCTTAATATAATATGCATAAGATTCAGGTAGTTGTTGTGACATCCCCACTCTGGGCCAGTAATCAAGGAAAATGAATCCTCACCACTGACATGGGAGATGTTCACTTGGAATACAAATATATACACTCAGTATTTCCAGATGCAGACCACTCTGCCTCAAGAATAATTTCCCTTAATAGCACACAGGGCACACACTCAGCCCTGGGACTGGATGTCTCTGTCTCCCTCCAGGTCCCCAATAAGACTCCCCATTGGCACAACTGTAGGGTTACATACTCAGCCGAGTGTCCAAGCAAAGTCCTCCAGCACCCTCTCTGTGAAACCAGTACTTTGGGCCCCTTTCCACATAGCTCACACACACACACACACACACACACACACACACACACACACACACACACACATACACACACAAGCACTCTGAGATTGATTTAATTTTCACACACACACACATACACACACACACACACACACACACACACACACACACACACACACACACACACACACACACACACACACACACACACACACACACACACACACACACACACACACACACATACCTGGGAAATGCTGGCACCAATTTACTGGCTATGCGACCTTCTGTCCAGAGTAAAAGTTAGTTTCACTGTCACCAGTCAGTTACTATAAGGCTCTTAAAAGGTATTCAATTATACTGAGTGAAGTTAATATTAATACAAATGGTAATGCTGACCAAACAGCAAGGCTTTCAGGAGTAGCCAGAGTTATCAGCAAATAAATATATGCAAATACTCTCAAAACATAAATATTTTTTAAAAGGGACCAGCCACAATGAGATGTTTAAATATATTTAATAATAAATAATAAAAGGACACAAAAATACTAAATATCTATTTACATTAAACACCAGAGTTTCAGTCACAGGAAATATTGAAAACAACACAGCTGGAAAACAATACTTAACTATTCTTACTATATTTTCCTGACTGATCTAGAGAATTACTGTCCCTACTCACTGAAAAGAGAAAAGTAAGATGATGTGGGTGAGTGGTCCTTGTTGTCAGATCCAAGAAAGAATACAGACTACTGAGAGCAATCTCCTACTAATATCTATTATTTATGGCTTACAAAATGACATCACACACATCTGGCCATCTGACTCTGTTTCCAGCACTACTCCCCATCACTAGAAGCTGTCAGGATTTAGCACCTGTGTGTTGCCATACACACAGACAGAGCTTTGCTCATGTCTGCTGCAGCTGCTGGAAGTCATAAAACTATTTTTAACAGTTCTATTCCTCTTACAGAGCTACTAAGCCATACTTCTTACAGACATTTTGTCTCTGGCTTCATTCAAAACTGTGAGATAACATCTTTATGGCCTAGGCCCAGTAATTTTAAAATTTCTTACTATTTTTGAAGTTTGAGAGTAACATCTTCTCTTCCAGCATCCTCTGTCAAAACATATACATTTAATGTAGTTACAATAATACATGTACATTTATGTTCTTTCCAGCAGGGCACAGTGTGGATACATTTTAACAGAAGCAACTTTACAAATACATTTTTAAACAGAAGCATCTGTACAAATCAGTTTGATATACAAATGACACATAATTATTTAAAAAATTCCAGCTAGCTGTGCTGGCATATGTTAAATATCAATTGCCCTACTTTTCCTGGCATGGCTGGCAGTACCTTCTATCATCATAGTTGTAAACAAAAATATGTAGACTTGTGTTATTAGTCGATTTATGCATACACTATTGCAGTCACCTCAGATGGCTTCTAGTTCCAGGTAGGACTACCATTTTTAGGAACCTTACTATTCAAAATAATAAAGTGAAGATATTGCCTACAAATGAAAGATAAACTTCTTCTTAAAGAATAAGCCTCTGACTCAGAAACAGTCAAGATGATTACATTATGCTAGCCATGATTCTATTCAGAACAGCAATAGGAGAAAAAATAATTTCCACTATAAGACCTACCATGTGGATCCCCGTCCAAAATTAAGTAAGATAGCAGCAGACCTTTGAAATATTTAAAGAAAGCACTGCTAGAACAACTACCCAAAAAAGCCATGTGTACGTGCTTTTGTGATAATGGTTGAATAAGCAACATTTATAAGCTGACATAAGCCAATATCTGTCTATCTGTCTATCTATCTAGCTAGCTAGCTAGCTATATACATGAACATATGTATATAGGCATACACACATACAATTATTTAATTTTGCAATCTGGATACCAATTCAAATTTGCACATTTGTTATATATTTTTTTTTTATTTCATTTTATACTGTTACTGTCTTCATCATATGATACCTGTGTGTATCATACTTTCTGTTATAGTATTCTTCTGTTTTCTGCATGCCATTAAACAGCCTGTGTATATTTTCATTATAGTTTTCATTATTGCATTTGTCAGTCTATGCTTGCTATTTGAGCTCAAGTCATAGCCAAAGAGGTTCAACAGATCAACCCACCTTCCTGGTTAATATCAGCTATCTAAATTGATAAATAAATGCCATCAATTAATTTCAATCAACACTGCTGGCACAAATTCTAATAATATAATAATACTGCAAGAAAGAGTTGACTTTTATTCTGTATGGGAAATGAACGGGGCTGCAATGGAGTTTCAGTATTGCTAAACACATCCAAATAGGTTCCACAATGTACACTTCATAAGCAGAGTTATAACTACATACTCCCAAGGATTCACCCCCTCACTTCCAGTCTCTAGTGCCTTACGGTGCTATCATACAATTGTTATCTGTAAACTGTCTGAAAATATTACAGTCACACACATACTGAACAGTGCTATCATTCAATCCTTAGCTGTAAACTGAAAACATTTGAGTCACACACAGCCTGAATAGTGCTATCATACAAGTGCCAAGAGACAAATGCCATATGGTTTTAAACCTTTCTGCAAGCACTAAGACACCCCTCTAAAACATTTTACTGGAGTTACCTTGCATTCTTGTGATACACTCTATCTTTGAGATTTAAGGAGCTGATTTGCATGGATTTCAGTTTCTTCATGGCCAGTATTCAGTAAGAAGGAAAGTGTATGCATCCACCATAGAACCCCACTTTAATTCTGAGATCTGTAATCACATGTCCTAGAATTTCAAAGAAAGAAGCAAAACAAAAGGAGAACAGTGAATGTTAACAACTGCTGTTATCCTTTATGGTTATTTTTTTCTGGGGTAAATCCCCCCCCACACCTCCCTAAATGTTAAAGGTTACACTCCCAGACTCCCTCTACTCATATATAGTAACTTCATGATTGCCATACTGCAGAGAAAAGGGAACATGCTGTAGTGCAACACTGTTGGACTTCGTATATCTTATTCATGCCCATAATCCTTTTTATGCATTGAGTGTGCACTGCACTACTCACTTTTCCCCCTTCTGTAGAATGCATACAGTGCAAATATGCTTGCCTTGCAGAAAATAAAAAAAAATAAAAGTACTTATGTTTACTCCAAACATACAAAAGCAGTGTTACTAGATGACCTGCTTTTGTATGCATAAACTAATGTTACAAAAAGCATATGTTCCAACTGAAAAAATGTTGCTTCAGTAATTTAAATAACATTGCTTCTTTCCAGTGCTTTTCTGGTTCTCTTGCCAAATCCGGTTGCTCTGCCTCACTGTCACTCCAATATACACTTTTATCGGTTAGATCCTACAGCCTAAAACAATCATGTCCCATTGGTTCCACACACACAAATTCTAAATTTGCAATCTTCTTCTACATATTTCTCCACACAAGAGTTGATTAAGTGTTATTTTTATACAACACCCCAAATACTGCAGCACAAATATCCATTCATGCCCCCCTGAAGAACCAATCGGCAAATAGATGCCTGTGCAGTGTTTCAGCCATTCACATCTCTTCATTCAGCAGACTTGCAGCATGCCTGCAGCATAGGGCATAAATTGATAGTCATCTTCAGCAGAAGAGAGATGTCAGGTAAAAACAAAAAGTATTGTGATGTTACATAAAAACTATACATTTACTCACAATCAGGCATCTGAGGTATGCATGGTGACACAGATCACATTCCAGAGTTCTGGCATTCTTGAATACAAAATGAAAAAGAGTCTTCATATTTTCCTAAAGTAATCAGCTTCACTATTTGGAAAACTGTAATGCAATTCTACATTCTTATAAGTACTGCTCTGTGGATGCAGGTCAGGAAGTACTGTTTTTTATCCTTATAATGAATTTTAGTACATTTTTGGAGTTAAAACACAAAATGTAAATATGACAAGTTCAGATGAGTATACAGTGGCTATCCTGAGAGTGAATCCTTTTGAGTTGTCACTGAAATGATATTAAAGTGTGTATTTCCTGTAAAACAAGGTATTTATTGTGATTGTCTCTATGTTTCATAAGGAGGAGAATGTGTTGTCCAGCCAGAATGGGAAACAGGACCTTCTTTCTGGCAAATGTTTTTAACGAGTGCCAGAAGAAGCAAGGCTAGACAGAGTGGCAAGGCTCTATTATGAATCCCAGTGCATTTCTCTTCTTTAAGAAAGCTTTAGTTTTTGTTTTGAAGTTTTCAGTATGTTTGCCACAGCACAGAGGACTTTCAGTACATTAAATGTCCATACTGCATCCTTTTTAATCTTTGACTCTTTGGAAGGCTAGCCACCAACTATCTTTCTGTTTGACCCCATTCTTTTTAGTAGTAGCTATGACATCAGAGATAATAAGAAAAGTTGCATTAAAAAGAGTTGTTACTCCATCAATAATGGATTAAGTAAAAGTCATGCTCATCTAGGAAGTGAATTATTAAGCTAGATGCCTTCTGTATGGGTTACGTAGTGACAATGGAGCTTCTGTCTTGGGGCTTATATTGTGTATTGTCACACTACATATGTAGAGAGAGAGAGTGTGTGTGTGTGTGTGTGTGTGTGTGTGTGTGTGTGTGTGTGTGTGTGTGTGTGTGTGTGTGTGTGTGTGTGCACACACAAGTATGTGCATGCCACTTTTTCTAAATTCCATTTTTTTGCATTGATTGTAATATTTCTTTTTAGGGATACCATTTTTTTCATGTGATAGGAATTTCATTGAAGGTAATATTTGCATATGTTTATGTTAAAATTTGTATGAGCAGATGAAATAATTATTTCAATTACTATTGTCTAATACATACTATTCCAGGCTGGATTTGTGAAGGAGTTAAATGGTGTTATCTCACACCATTTTTCATATTAAGGAAAGGGATATTCATGAAATGTCTAAATATGGTGCTGAATTTTAACATGTACCAAGAATGATTTGCATTTTAAACATATACAAAGTCAAAGTCAAAATAAAGTCAAAGTAAACTTTATTGTCATTCAACCATAACAATACCCAGGTTACAACTGAATTAAATCATGTTCCTGCAAGCTCATTCACAAAAAACATAAAGCAGAACACAACATATAGCAACATATGCCAAAAAAAAGCAAATACTTAAACAGCAACAATGAAGAGCCAACCAAAGACCAGAAGCTTAAAACAAATATGATACATGGGCAATTTCCATCACCCCGCTGTCAACTCTATGCATCACCATCAACATTTAAAACAGTCCTTTTGTCTGACTATCTCTTCACCACAGACCTTCCAGCCGCCGCTACCTGCAGGCCTGAATGGTTACACCATCCCTAGTAATATCTGACTCACTCTCTCTCTCTCCATCTACAGTCTTCGCAACCATCTCTACCTGCAGGCCTGAATGGCACAACATTACCAGCAACCACCAAAGTCCTTCCCTCCAACATCACTGACCCTCACAGTCCACCATACAGACCGTCTTCTTCATCGTTTCCTTCCCCATCTGCCACATCTCATGAGCAATCACTCTATTATCATATTCCAATGAAAATTCCCTTCCTGCACTCCATATTGGCCAGGCTCATCACTGGAAGCCCAGCTTCCACCGCTTCAATGTTATGTTCCAAACAGATAATAATAGGCAAATAATTCCATTTAGGACACCATAAGCAATTTCCACCACAACATCTGCTCACATGACAACAAAGAAGACTCACCATATAAAGAAATCACAAGGTATAACATAAAAATGAAAACTGCATATTGGGAGCCGGAGAGGCCGCTGCCATACAAGGCACTGCCATCTTCCTTCCAAATATAAAATAAAAATATTATACAAATATAAGAGGAGTTTATTTATATAAAGTTATCAAAAGCTGATTATTCTAGTGTGGGCAACAATGATTTATGCTAGAAATCTAATTACTAAAATGTTGTTTACAAGTTGATATGCTAATCTACTTTTTAAAAGTGGAACAGGTATTTCATTTGTATTAAATATATTTTATTTACAAACAGAAACTTCATATGATAAAAAAAGATGTGAGCATATGTCAGAGGGAAAAAGCATAAATCAGAAATGATTGTTACAAGACTTTTTATAATTCTTTGTCTAAGTTAAAGTGACAAGTATCAGATTGCATCACTGACATTTCTGGTCCAAGCAGCAAAACAAAAGCTAGAGATTTGTGCAAGGTATAGGATGCATGAATACCAGCTACCTTTCTTATTTTGGCTCAAAAGTTGTGGAAATGGTGGCTAAGCCACATGGTGTTGACAGTGCAGAGCAACAGCTGGCAAGCACACTCTGTGCAAATGCCAGAACAGTTTGCAGAGATAGTGCAAATTGCCATGCCAGGTGTAGGGAATTAAATACTGAACCATGTCATGAAGTATGTTCCATTCTAACTTGTCTAGACGATACGCTTATAGGGGGACAAAGAGAGTCAGTGAACAATTTTGATTGATTTTCATTTAAATTTATGAATATACACCATGTTAATAATTCTATCAATAACATGAACCAAAAGGAGTTTCCATATTACTTCATAGCATCAAATGAAAGTGCTCATAATACTGTAAAACTATGCACTGACAGCTGGTTCTGTATACTAGCACATTAGAAATATTTGTGCTATGTTTGCCAAAAAGAATATGCATATATGCATAAATATCATATTTTTGTTAGTATCTTAGACTGGCTCTACATAGAAACATTGTGAAACACCATTTCATAGAATACAGTCAGCACAAAAATTCAGGAATGCCTCCAGACTAAAAGTAGGTATTAAGTAAGTGAGATAGTATTATCTGATTTAATTAAAAATGATACGTGTGTGATACACTATGCTTTTATTACTTGTTTATGTGGTACTTCATGGTATCAAATGAAAGATAATATTGTGGTAGGAAACTTCTCATTGCTACCTGTTGTCCAATTGTTATAAATTTACAGATATTTCTAGTTTGTTTAGCAATGAATATGTTTATGTATACTTGCATATTTCATGTAAATATCTCAGGCAGTGACCACCTAGTAGTATGGTGGAACAGCATTTCACAAGACATCTCAGTACACGGGTCATGAAATGTCTGCTGACCAAAATATACTGGTCAGTAATAAAAAGTGTAGCCTCTTTGTATGCAGATTATGAATATGTGCTATATTAATATTTATGTTAATTACTTTATCCATCTAGAGTATATATGATACTTGATGGTATTAAATGAAAGCTTACATAGACAGCAAGTATCAGTAACAACATTTGCAGCACTGCCTGCTACCAATCTACAGATATTCATAATTGTTTAATAATAAAATGTGCATATATGCATAAATATCACATTTCTGTAAGTGCATCTGCACACATTGTACGACAGAGAATATTTTATATACTCATTCCCCACTGAGGTCAGCAATGGCTCCTCATACAAATGGAGTACTTATTACCAAAGAAAATGAGTGTTATTTTCAGAAATACTCTGACTTTATGCTGTGTGTTAAAAATGACACTGCAATATTCAGAAAAAGACAAGCCAGTTAAGCACCAGAGTGATGCATGTGACCCAACCTTAACAAATGTTATGCATCCCCTGCTAAAGATGTTAAGTTCAGATCGAGCACTTGGTAGTATAATCTGACTGTACTGTCAAACAAATTTCAAAAGCAGAACAAAAGAAAATATTTCTGCCTGTTATCCATACTGGTAATGTACCCCTAACTTCCTGAAATAAACTTAGAAAGTGGCCAGAATCACAGGATGTGTTAGCAAGCATTTTCTGAAGTATACAAACCCTGAAACTCAAATGTATGTCATATTTGATGACTTCAGTCCTTGGTGTTTTGTCTGAAAACCAAAGATGTCATGAGGAACACGCTAACATAATCTGAACGTTCTATGAAAATTTGGACTATTGAGAGGTATGGAGGTGAGTGTAAACATAATAGAGTGCATTACACTGTCTTTCTGACAGCGTCCGCTTAGTGTTTTACGGTTTTGAAAGCCAGCACGACACTTAAGAGAATTCTCCCTCTGTAACTAGTAGTACATGGAGAAGACAAAGCTGGCTTCTAACCCAAGGTGAATTTCTTGGTATCCATGTCTTGTACATAATATGCAGGGTATAATCGGCAACCCAATCATAATCCTCTGTATTAATGACTTGAACCAGAAAGTGTTTATACAGTGTTCCATGGTATCAAATGAAAGCATATACAATGCTGGAAAAGCTTCGCACTGACACTTTGTGTCTATCTAGCACTGTCTAGCAGATGTTTACATGTATTTGTCCATTAAATCTGCAAATATGAATGGAAATCATAATTATGCAAATATTTCAAAAGGGGAGAAACATCTACAAATCTCCTGTGCAGCAGTGTGCCTACTATGGCTAGAGAGAGATTGATAGTTTTTATAACTATGATAATACTTATATATTACTTGCTCAATATAAAATCAATATTATATCTCATTGACATATTAATGTCACCATTACAAAGAGGTATGTGTGTGTGTGTGTGTGTGTGTGTGTGTGTGTGTGTGTGTGTGTGTGTGTGTGTGTGTGTGTGTGTGTATGTGTGTGTATTGAAGAATTTTCATATTTTAAATTTTATTGTAACTTTTATCATTGGTGATATATAAGTCCCTATCAGATGACTGAGTTTTCAGAAGCTCGACCTCCATATGGTTGAGACCATATGATCAAGGTTTTGAAAACTCAAAGCTTTTGAATGGAGATCGCAGTACAGCAAAGATCGGGAAATTTACCTTTTTCCTCACTGCAGTGCAATCTCAGAGTTGCTATATATAATTTACAGAAGGTGTGGGAGGTACAGGGAGGCTTGCCCCCTGCAAAAAAGTAAAAAAAAAATAGATTTTTGTGTTTTTTTTTTGATGTTCAACTTTTCGGAAACTCAAGCATATGGTCTCTTCGGATATTTTTTTCAAGTTTCTGGAAAATAAATCATCTGACATAGAAATATAATATATATATATATATATATATATATATATATATATATATATATATATGTATATAGATAGATATTAGCTACAGATATAAATATAGATTTTAACGATAGTTTGCAAAACTTCATTGTCATGAATTTAGCTCAGGCAAAGGATATCCAGACATGTAGTTTGCAGGCGCCAGGAGGTGTAAAATTTTACTCAGGTTAGGTGTTAAATAAGATATGTAAGTCTCCATTTTTGCACATTCAGTCTCACTATTCCAGATTAAAATGTGTTTGATTTTTTGTTAAGCAAGGCATAACACTAATTACAATGGACAATTTTCAGTTCAGCCTGTGGTAACAGAAATAAAAAAAACAATTGTTTCAGATTGGTTCAAATACATGGTATGTGTTTACATAAAATATATACATAAAGCAACACATTCTAAATTAATTATTCTTTTATATACAGAATAGTTTAGTAGTGTAATTTGATAAAGAAAATGGTCAGATGGTATTTATTTTCCAATTATATACATTAACAATACAAAGGAAATTTTTCAGTTATGCTGTATTTTTCCATAATATATACAGTATTCATAATTATTGTTGGTAAGATGGTTGCATAGTTTACAAGAGGGATTTTTAAATGCATGTACTATTAACTTAGAACTTCTCAAAATAAATTTCAGTTTTAGGAGGATACAGAGCAAAAGGATTAGAAAAAATTAGAGGCACCCTCCAAAATCTGGACAGCTGGGAGGTATAGGACAAGATAGGTAATATGGGGAGGTGAATTAATGAGGAATATTACAGTGAAACTGTACAGGATATGGAAGAGACAGAGAGAAGAATGGGACAGGAGACATGGGGGACATTTGTTGCAAATTAAGGGCTGGAAAAGAACTATCATTGTCTTGTAAAGGTCAGATAAATGAAGTGAGCGATTTCATTTGTGTCTTGAGTTAGATGATGTATATTTGCTCTTTTGTCAAAGCATTTAAATTGCGGATCATTAAACAGATTGAAACAAAATTTTGTTCTGTGGTTATTTATAGGTTGTTGCTAGTTGATGCATGGACTCTTAAGTTGCATGGGGTTGTTCTCTGTGATAGTCTGCCAGAAACGGGGGGAAAGGAGTTCAGGTCAAAAGGTTTAAAGATGATGGATGCAATTAAGAGTAAATATATTTGAATGGAAGCCATTTAACTTTTCATAGGATTGAGCAATGATGCTGTCTCTGAGGTGCTAGGGTTATAAATATTTGAGTTAATTTGTAGATTGGTTAGTCGTTTGTGATGCAACAGTGAAGAGTGGCAGTCCATATTGTAAATTTGGAAGGAGGGCTCCTTTGCCTAGAGCTAAACTTTTTTCTTTTAAACAAAAAAAACTTTATTGAACTGAAGAGCATTTATAAACAGCAAGAATGTAAGGAAAAGCAATTGCAAGAATAATAACAATAA
Organism: Protopterus annectens; assembly: GCF_019279795.1. Classification (NCBI taxonomy): domain Eukaryota; kingdom Metazoa; phylum Chordata; order Ceratodontiformes; family Protopteridae; genus Protopterus; species Protopterus annectens. The sequence continues at coordinate 1,243,941,006 of NC_056732.1, read as the reverse complement.
CAGTAACTATCCAAGAGCAAACAAGGAAATTAGTGATAGTGTCATAGACTCATAGGTATGTATTAGGCTAATGACTACAAGGGCCTTTTTAAGCCTCGCCATGCATCCCAAATGTCTGACAAGTTCCAGTAGCCTTGATAAGTGTAAAAAGCAGCTAGGGAGATGAAGTATTCACAAGCAAGGGCCTGGAAGGTGAACCATTTACGGGCTGCCTGTGTCCATTAGAGATATCGGTGCCAAACCAGGGGGTGAATTTCCTGTTCCCCATCCAATTGTCCAAGTTACACTTGAATTGGGTTAGGGAGGAACTCTGCTTCATATGGATGGGTACTCTGTTCCAAAGAAAAGGTAGTCTCTGGGATGCATACCTGTCCCTCCAGCAGGTCCTATTTATATCACAGGCAAGGTTTAAGATTTTAGAATGGGTAATGCTGGTGCTGTTTTGTTTGCAGATATGCAGGAGGTCTATCAGAGTGAGGTGTATGCCAAGTATAGATCTTCCTTCAGCAGTCACAGACAACAGAGATAGGGCTTTGAGGTGGTCTGCATAGGAGGGTTTACTATTGTTTGTGCAAACAACATTCTATCAGCTGCAATGTGCTGAAAAACAGAATGTCGAACGCACAAGCACTTTTGCACCAGATAGTCGACTCCACTTATGTGAATGCACAACTGCATTTGCATAAGTGGAAATCGACTATTTGCATGGAGATCGCGGTACAGTGAGGAGTGGAAATTCATCCACATCCCTACTGTAGTGCGATCTCGGAGTTAGAATATATAAGTAGGTGGGTGTGGAGGAGCAGCCCCCCACATGGGGGGTGCAGGGGGGCTTGCCCCCTGCAAAAACATGATAGCTGTATAGGAGTTTGATTTACATCAGCTCCTATACAGCTATCACGTGGTGGTTTCGACAACAATGTTGTTAAATGCATCGAGCATTTGGTTTGACATTGTGTAAGTTATTTTTTTTTTACTTTCAATATTACCATTCGTTTATTTGAATGGAAATGTTTTTCCATTTGAATAAACAATAGTAAACCACATAGGACAGTCACTTACTCCCTGTAATCTTTTAGTGAGGAACATCTGTGGACATTCCAGTTCTTGGATGTTCCTGGTTAGTTACATAGCAAAGGAGGCATTGTGCTCAATGATAGCTCTGATGAATGCTGAATAGAGTGGAACAATGACCCCCTCAGACCTAGATGCCATGCCTTTGTTTTTAAGCTGCACAAAATAGAATGATGTTCTCCCAAATGTAGATACATGATGGGCAAAGTCTAGATTATTATCTATGTGTGCACCTAAGCCCTGATTACTGGGTTGACTCTCTGTGGTGCATTATCAATATCATAGTTATCAGGGGTGGATGACTTCCCAATGGATACTCTTAGTCATTCTTGGCATTTAGCTTTAGTCATTGGAACTGACACAAGTTATTTGACTATGTCAGCTCTTCTTGGAGAACATCAGTGTCAGTGTGGAATTCTATGACTGCTTCTAATTTGCAATCATCTGCAGATTTGATCAGCCATAGGCCCTTGATATTGGCCTTTACCTCAGAAAAGTAAATGCCAAAAAGATGCAATCTCAGGACCGATCCCTGAGGGTCTCCACTTGTGACTGACTACTTTGTAGAGGTGGACCCAATTCTAACTTCTTGGGTCCTATCTGTGACCCTACTGTCTATCCAATAGGTGACATAAGGGTTTATACCATGCCTTGGCCAAGTTCACCCTCAACCATTCCTTTGGTGACCTTCTCAAAGAATTCTACCAGGTTGAGTAGGCATGACCTTCCCTTGATGAAACCAAATATGGGTGGAACCAGTTTCTAGAGGTTTCCTATGTCAATATTGATCATTACCATGATAATTCTTTCCATGGCTTCGCATATGAGACAAGTGTGACTTATGGATCTGTAGTGTCCAGGGTCTGTAGATGGCCCACTATTGTTCATAGATTCATAGGTGTTTACTAGGTTAATGGCCACAAGGGCCTTTTTAAGCCTAGCCATGTAACCAAAATCACTGATAATTTCTGGTACCCTTGATAAGTATAAGCAGGGGCTTGGCAGAAGAAACATTTACAGGCTGCCTGTGTCCATTAACGACATAGGTGCCAAACCAGGGATGAAATTGCAGTTTCCTACACAATTGTCCAAGTTACACTTGAATTGAGTTAGAGAGGAACTCTGCTTCACATGGATGGTGAGTCTGTTCCAGAGAAGGGATAGTCTCTGTGAGACATACCTGTCTCTCCAGCAGGTAGTATTTAAATCACAGGAAAGGTTTTTAAGTCTTAAGAATGGGTAATACAGCTGCTGTTTTTTTGCAGATATGCAGGAGGTCCATCAGAGTGGGGTCTGATATCGTCTTGCATGCCAGGCATAGATCTCCCCTCGACAGCCTGTAAGAGACAGTAAACAGGGATAAGGCCTTGAGGTGGTCTACATATGACATGTTACCTATGCCCTGTATTCTTTTAGTGAAGAACTTCTGTGGATGCCCCAATTGTTGGATATGCCTGGTTAAGTACATGCCATAGAGGGCATTGTATGAAATGTTAGGTCTGGATGAATGCCAACTACATTGGAACAATGACTTCCTTGGACCTAGACACCATACCTTTGTTTATAAGTTGCACAACATCAAATGATTTCCTCTCTACTGTAGACATGTGATGGTCAAAGGCTAGATCACTATCTATGTGTATCCCCAAGTCCCTGACTACTGAGTCAGCTCTTAGAGGTGTGTTGTCAATATGACATTTACCAAGGGAGGATGACTTCTGAAGGATACTATTATGTATTTCTTGGCATTTAGTTTTAGTCCATGGCTCTGACACCAGTTGTTTGTCCGTGGCAGCCTTTCCTGTAGAACATTTGTTTTAGTGGAGGATTCAATCGCAGTTCCTTATTTGAAATCATCTGCAGATTTCAGCCAGAGGCCATTAACATTGGTCTTGACTTCAGAGAAGCAAATGCCAAAATGGAGTGGTCCCAGGACTGATCCGTGTTGTAACTGGCCTCTTTGTAGAGGTGGACTCCCCAATTCTATCTTACTGGGTCCTGTCTATGAGCCAGTTTGCTATCCACTGGGTGACATAAGGGTTTGTACCTAACCTCTTGAGTTTGTCAACCATGCTCAAGTGGGGTAGTGTGTTGAAAGCCTTGGACAGGTCAAGGTAGGCTCTGTGAACCATTTTGTCCACATCCATTGCTTTGGTGACTTTCTCAAAGAAGTCTACCAGACTGCATAGGCATGACCCTTGACAAAATCATATTGGTTTGGATCCAGTGTCCGGAGGTTTCCTATGTCATAATTGATAATTTCAATAATAATTCTTTCCATGGCTTTACATATGAGACTAGTGAGACTTATGGGTCTGTAGTTTCCAGGATATGTACATGGCCAATCTTTGTGCAGAGGAATGATGAAGCTTGTTTGGAAGCTACAGTTAAATAGCAATTTCAGAGGGCCTGATAGGTCATGTTTCATGCTATTTAGAAGGCATCCTGGGATATTGCCTGGGCCCCATCAGTGCAGTGTTCCTGGCCTTAGAGAGAGCATTGAGGACCTGTTTCCTAGTGATAGTAGGGGGAGCTATACTTGATTGTATTCCATAAAAGGAGGCTGAGGGGGAGAGAGGAGTAAAGTCAGAGCTGAAGGTGTCTGCCAGTGTGTTTGGTATACCTTCTGGCTCAGTATAGGTGGCTCGATTAACAATGAGCTCTGCTCACAATTGTGTATTGCCTTTGAGGTTGTGGACATAGTTAAGAATTGCCTTGTGGTCATCCTTGGCTTTGGAGGCCAAATTTACCTCAGATTTGGCTTTGGTAAACTTTATTTTTCCTTTGAGTTATTTGTTTAGTTTGATGATATTGCTTTTATCCTGCTGGGTGTCACACCACATAATGTTTGCCATGATTTTACTTTTGTTATACAGCCTACTGATGTTGTGATTCCACCAGGGTGGCTTGCTTTTTGACTTAGTTCTGTACATCTTCCTGGTGGGTACAGCTGCCTCAATGCATCTATTAACATGCTTGTACAGAGTTTCTGTGAACCATTATGCATGTGCAGCAGTGTTCTCAGGGATTATGGGGGCTTGAAAATTTGTTAGGTTAGTTGTAAATAAGCCTTTGAATAGTTTCTGAACACTCCAGGGTTAGCTAGGGTTCCAGGTTTTATTTTTACTTCAAAGGAGACTGTTTTGTCCTCTGACATTACCAGACCATAAATTATAGTAGCTGGTGTGCAATAATCTCCCATATTAGCAAGTACCAGATCCAGTATGTTTTGATAATCTTGTCCAGGGAGTTTGTGTTTACAAAATCCATAAAACTCTGTGTCTGCACATTTGGTGTCTGGTATGATTCCTAGTTAATAGTGGGGTAATTAAAGTCACCCATGAATATGGTATTGAGTTGAATGATGAGGGTTTCCAGTAAGCATAAATAATGATATGGGTTTTCTGGGCCATAGAGGGGGATCTATAGCTTATAAGGAAGTGGTATGAAATTTTGCCTATGGTGATCTAAACATGAAGAAGCTCAAGTGTGTCATCCTGTTTGACTAGCCTTGAGGTATATTTATTTTTTAAGTAAATCGAGACACCTTCACATTTAGTCCCTGTCTGTGTAGTAGCTAGTCTAAATGTGTGGAAGGCATTATAGCCTTGCATTGTCAGTGTGCTCTCCGCAGCTTTAAGCCATGTCTCAGTGACTGCACAGACATCAGTATTCTCTAGGGTGAGGGGATATTCCAGGGTGACTGTCTGTCACTGCTGCTATTCTGCCTTGCCCATAACCCATTACGCTGTCTACTTAACAGATTAGGCCATGGCAACAATTTGGCTCCTAAAAAACAACAAAGTGTAAAGAATTCTCATCTTCTCTTTGTCGATGATTTGAAACTGTATAGCTCATCAGATGAGGAACTGAAAGTACAACTGCACGTTGTCAAACGTTTTTCAGATGATATAAGAATGCCATTTGGTCTTGATAAATGTGCAAAAGCAACCTTTAAAGCAGGAAAACTGTGTTGGATCGATTAGATAGGAAAACAAGAAGGATGCTTCATGCTCATCAAATGATTTATAAAAATCAGTGCATACCAAGATTATATACTCCCCATTCTGAAGGAGGGATGGGCCTCCTTGAAACTGATTACATGTATAGATCTGCAATCGTGGGACATGAAATATATGTCCTGACCTCACAAGACCCAAACATATTGAAAGCTTTGAAACATGAAGAGAATAAATCTAAGATGACTTCTCTGCTTAATCTAGCAGAAGCATATCGGCATCAAGCAGGAATGGAAATCAAACCAGAAGTAGATAAAAATCAGGCAGCAACTGAATGTGCCAAAAAACAAAAGCAAGAATATAAGGTGAAGGATCAGATGATAAGGCAAGAAATGTGGAAAAAGCATAAATATAGTTACAAATATAGAAAACTTCTGGAAGAACCTCATGTTGATCAGGAACAAATGCAGGAATGGTTAAGGAGAGGTGAATTTAAACCAAGAGATGAAAGGTTAATATTGGCTGCCCAAGATGTTGGTTTACAAAGTCCATTGAACATGTGGGAGAAACAGACAAATGTAGGTTTTGCAAAACAGAAACTGGAAACAGTTGCACACCTCATTGCTGGTTGCGACATAGAAATGGCAGAAGGACTGTATACTGAAAGGCATAAAAATGTGGCAAGACTGCTGCACTGTAGCTTGTGCAAACATTATGATACTGAAGTGGCTGAAAAAAACTGGAAACATGAGCTACAAAGCATCATAGAAAATGATGAAGTCTACATCATATGGGATCATCCATTACCAACTGTTCAAAAGATAGATGTTAGAAAACCAGATGTAGTGGTCTAGGAAAAGATCATTGAAATCTCCATACCCAGTGACTACAGTGTCCTGCACACAAAGAGATACAAAGTCAGAAAATATATGCGTTTACAAGCAATACGTGTAACTCTGTACAAATTACAGAAGGAGTCATTACTGGGCACATTGCAGGTGCTGTGAAGAGCACTTTTGTTTGACATCAAACAGTGAAACAATACTAATTTCATGAACTTTAATCATACTTTGACTTACGAATTGGGTTCCATTCTTGCCATTGTATTAGAAACCCAAAAGATTTGGGGAAATTAAAAAAAGAAGTTACTGGGAGTGGAGTTCCTTGTTTAGACTACTAGTAATAAGCAGTAACACCTGGTTTACTATGTCAGAAGTACTTTCAGTTTGGCATTGCCTAAAAAGGCACTATGGGGAGGACAATATTTTGTCTAATATTTGAAAGTCTAGAGGGCAGAGGTGCAGACCATCACTGCCAAGGCAGCATGGTCTGTTGAGCATCTCCTTCCATGCTGACAAATATTGCACAACCTCAAAATGACATCAGAAACTAAGTTAATTACTAAAGTCAGTCATCGCTGCTCGTATTGTGGCATCATCTTTGGAGAAGGTAAAATGCTGCTCAATGCTAGGCTCATACCAGCCTGGGGCACATATTCTGAGACTTCCATGATGTCTGCCTTCATGTACTCCAAAGGGAAGTATTTCTCCAGTCATTTACACCCACATGGACTATGTCTGAGTCACACTGGTACTTGTGGTCCAATGACCTGAGTGTGTGCATAATGTGGCAGATCCTGGGCCCTGATAAGCAGCTGATTGTGACTTTCACCTTACTCAGCCTGGTGGGGGGGACATCAGTGTGTCTCATAATGGAGTCCCCAGTGACAAGAATGATGGATTTGTGGAAGCTTACCTTATGGGCTTAGAAATAGAGGGTGTTGTTTTGAACGGGTGCAGTCCAGGCTACCAAGGGTATTTGTTATGTGTCCTTCATCTAGGAAGTCTTTGGGTTTTAGAAAGGTTATATTTAAATGCCTCAGCATATGTGGGTCTATTCATCTGCTTTGTACAGTGTGTGATGGGTCTAGCATGTGTACTACTAACAACCTGATTAACATCAGGATTGCTTTTATGTGAGAGCTTTACCTCCAGTTACATTGTGTAAATACATCCCTCACATACCTTAACAGTTTGTTTGAGCATTAACTGGTTGTCAGTAAGCATGAGGCAATTTCTGCATTGCCTTAGGATGCCCATATCCACCAAGATGGTAACAGAGATAGTGGGAAAGTTCATATCCATGGCAATAGACCCATTTTTATTGGTTAGATACTTGCAGTGAGAATATAAAGCAATGTCAGAAGTATGCGGTTTGCAACTTTGGGGGCAGTTCTTCTCACTGTAAACGAATTGTTCTGTGCAACTAGGTACTGGTAAAATTTCAAGGGTGCTTTTACAGAAAAAAGTTAACTCAAGGTGCTTGTGTCTATGCAGGGAACTAGCAAACACTTGAGGGAAAACTATTAAAGTAGACCCTGATGATTTATGGATGAAGTTTTTAGGGAGATATTCTGAAGCTGGGATAGACAACAGCTAATCAAGCAGTACATACTGAAAAGAAAGAATTAGCTTTGTCAAGAATGATGAAAAGGGGGGATTCACCTGATTGGCTAGAATATCGCTACTACTAGCGCTGGTCTCATTACAGCTTTATGCTGCTATGATACAATGCCCCTTTGCTTCTTCTCTCACCAGAATCAGAACAATAGCACCAATAACTAGATGAGAAGCAAGTCACAGGCTCCTTAGTGATCAACAGTCTTGTCCCAGATGATGGAGGGGTCTAGATGTTTATGGTCTAGAGTTTTAGTGTAGCCTTATCCTGGTAGATGCATTGAAAAGCAACCAGACCAATCAAGAAGGTCCCATACAGACACTCACTGTCTAATCAGAGGCAGTCAGGAATCAATACCCTCTGATCTTTCTCTCACCAGGAGCAAAATATAAGCACAAATTCCAAGTTAGCACATATGAAACAGTTATTAGGCTTTCTGATGATCAGAAGTCTCCAGGAAATAATGTCTCTATGCTCCATCTCTCCACAGGAGCAAAACAGAAGCACTAATCCCAAGATGATTACTGAAAGGCATAATGTGGGCTCTGCAGTAGATCAGTAGTGGTCTTGGACTAGATGTTGCAGACTTTAAAGGTAAGATGGGACATGGATTAATATCCTAAGAGTCACAGTGTGCTCTAAGCAGTTAGATATGAAAGAGGGGTACCTCAAGCTTTAGCAATCTAAGGGGATGGTCGCTCATTTTAAAAAAGCAAGATAGATTGGAAAGGGGTGGGCACTTAGTACTCTGACTCTATGGAATACAGTGGGATGGCTAATAAATTTAAGTAGCTGAAGGGGAGTGACTTCACAAATTAATGTTATGCCAAGTAAGTAAACATATAGCTAAATTTGTTAAGAAATAATAGAACAGGCAAATCAAGGGCAAATGCTCTGAAGGCTGAAACACAGTAATAATAAGATAAAAAGTAGCACCAGAGCACTCCAAGGTGACCGGAGCCAATGCAAAATCCAAGTTCAATGTTTCAGCAAAATCCAACCACAGAAAAAAAGTGTAAACCAGAAGTTTATTAGTCGCACATAAAATAATTCAGGTTAGCACTTTCACCCCCATGGGCTTCTTCAGATACCGCCAGTATTTAAATTAAATCCTTTATGACATCATTAATTCATTAATTACTGTTGTTAATTGTTAGTTAGACTAGCATTACATAATAAATTGACCTGGTGGGTTCATATAAAATCAAAGTATATATGTACAATAAGAGTCAATTTCTAGTATAAAAATAAACATGAAATATGTGTAAAATATATATAAAAATATTCCTGTCCCAGAGACTTCCCATATTCTGGAACAGACTACCTATCTATGTCAAACAGAGCTCCTCATTAGCACTCTTCAAGAAAAATCTTGATGATTGGATGGGTAATAGGAAATTCACCCCAGGGATCACTTCTGTGGCTCTGCTTGACAGGGGCACAAGAAAATAATTTTCTTGGGTGGCGAAAGCCAGGTTACATTTTTGGCTAGGCTTGTATAGGCCCTAGGGCCAATAGCCTAGTACCTACCTATGAAGCTATATATATAAAATATTGTACATTCAACATTATGATTTAAGAAACATTATATAAAAAATTTTATAAAAACTATATAAAAACAATAAAGAAAGCATATGCAGTTTATAATGTAATATACATTCTATCTAAATAAATTCTCACCTCATATTATCATCATGTTCAACTCAAACTAGACTGTGGGGAACATCCCCTATTGTGTGAAAATAGAGTTTTTAAAAGACCTAGTACATATATTCCTGTACTACATCCACTGTTCGATGCCTTTGTCAAAATGATAGAAGAGGATTTACATGAATTAAATAATAATAGTAGAAAGAAATGGCATGGTGACCTTAACCCAAAACAGAGAGCTGCTACGAATAATTTAAGGAATGATAATACAATAATGATTAGACCCGCTGACAAAGGAGGACCTGTAGTAATCATGAATAGAATGGATTATGATGATAATCTGAGGTCAATGTTGAATGACAGTAAGTTTTACTCCATAGTATCCATGGTCAAAGTAGAGACACGGATTAAGAGAATTAGAAATAATTTAGAGGACTTATTCAAGAGTGAGGTTATTGGCTTAGATCTAGATGCATTTTTTACAGTAGACAGTCCGTTGATTCCTGTTATTCAAGGGTTACCTAAGGTCCATAAGAACCCTCATAATCCACCCATGAGACCTATCGTGGCAGGGAGAGGATGGGTCACAGAACTCCTTTCCCTGCATATTGAGAAACAACTCAGAAAGGTTGTGGATAGTTTTAGTCATGTCTTGAGGGATACAAAACAATTTTTATTGGACCTTTATAACAGAGTGACTGTGTTACCAACTGATACACATTTTAAATTAGTGACTCTCGATGTACAATCACTCTTCACAGTAATACTCAACCAACATGGAACAGACAGTATACAGAGATGCCTAACGGTGAACACTGACTATACCATGTCCCAGATTGAGTTAATTAGTGGATTGTTAGAGGTAATTTTAGGGAATAATATCTTCATGTTTAATGATGCCATCTACATTCAGAGGGACGACGTGGCTATGGGCACTTCTTGTGCCAATAGCTACGCCAACCTAGTAACGGCAGATTGGGAAAGTGAAAAGCTATTTTTACTGGATAGTTTCAAGAGACATGTCACTTTTTATGTTAGGTTTGTGGATGACCTCTTTCTATTATGGACAGGATCTGATGATGAATTACAGAGGTTCTTTTGTGAAGTAAATTCTCTGACCCATTTCTTGAAGTTTACAATGGAGAAATCAGATAATTGGATATCCTTCCTAGATGTATACATAGAGAGGTTGGACAGTGGTTTACTTAACACCAGTGTATATAGGAAATCGTGTTACAAAAATTCTTTATTACACATAGGTAGTATGCATCCCTGCTTTGTCTTTCATAACATAGTGAGAGGACAAGCCATATGAGCATCATGATTGAACCGCACAGATGAAGGGTTTGAGAATGAGTTATGCCAGCTACTTGAGAGGCTAGTCTCCAGATCTTATACACCAGAAGAGATAAATCTAGGGATTGAAGGGGTACGTCAGCTGAGAGCTCAGTCTGCACGACCATATTTTTTAGGTTCTACAGACTCGAGAGGAACCCCAGAGAGACCTTGAGATAGTATTATGACAACTAGTAAACCTACAGTTAGAGTTTTGTTGAATTACACACAATATATTAGTAATGTGAAAGAAATATTTTATAGAAACTGGGGAGTCCTAACAACAGACCCTAGGTTAATTGAGATAGTAGAAGAGAGACCTGTGTTTGTATATAGAAATAAGTCCAATTTGCATAGACTACTTTGCTATCCCAGAGGTTCAGTTACATCTGAAGAAGTCAACACATTACAGTGTACTAGACCCTGTCACAAATGTAATTATTCTCAATTTGTGTCTGATAATACTTGTTTTGTACAACCCATCACACTGAGACAATTTAATTTTAATATTACAGCTGATTGTGACACACAACATGTGATCTATTTAGCTAGGTGCATGGTGTGCAATGCATTCTATGTAGGGAAAACCGATAGACGCTTACATGAAAGGATACGGGAACACTTGTATAGTATACATATTAGATCTCCTCATAATGCTTTATTGAAACATGTAATGAACACAGATGATACACATAACTTTAAATTGCAGGTATTATAAATCAACACTCCCAACTCTAGGGGTGGGGACGTCAGGAGTTATACAGAAAGATTAGAGGCTAGATGGATTATTATGCTAAGGGCAGATCAGAGACCCGGACTTAATGACAGGGTCCCCATTAAACCGACCTTGAAAAATAGAAGGCTTATTGCCAGATGAAAACTTTTTTAATAGTGAATTTATTTAGATAGAATATATATTACATTGTAAACTGTATATGCTTTCTATATTGTTTTTATATAGTTTTTTATAACATTTTTTATATAATGTTTCTTAAGTCATAATGTTGCATGTACAATATTTTATATATATATTTTTTTATTTATATTTTACACATATTTCATGTTTATTTTTATACTAGAAATTGACTCTTATTGTACATATATACTTTGATTTTATATGAACCCCCCAGGTCAATTTATTATGTAATGCTAGTCTAACTAACAATTAACAGTAATTAATGAACTAATGATGTCATAAAGGATTTAATTTAAATACTGGCAGTATCTGTTGTGAAGTGCAATAGGTCTCAAGAAGCCCATGGGGTGAAAGCGCTAACCTGAATTATTTTATGTGCGACTAATAAACTTCTGGTTTACACTTTTTTTCTGTGGTTGGATTTTGCTGCAACATTGAACTTGGATTTTGCATTTGCTCTGGTCACCTTGGAGTGCTCTGGTGCTACTTTTTATCTTATATAGCTAAATTTCCTTTAGAAGGAAGGAAGAAAGTGAGACATACTATTGAATATTTTCAGTAGGCTCTTTGTTGATGTGAACTACAGATCAATTATTTGATGTTTTGGATAACACTTGTGGTGATTCAAATAAGATGGTCTTTTTTTTTCTTTGGAATTAGCATATGATTTTGGAACCAATTTGAAAGCATGTAAAGGTATTTTTGTAAGAAGCTTTTAATGTTGATGGTTGTTGATGGGGGCTTTGAGCTGTATAGAGTCATATCATCAACATAGAGAATTATGGAGATGATTATGTTACAATCCAGCACAAACTTTGTACCTTGGACTTATTTTCTAAGTATACAAAAGCACCATTTGGAGCAATGCCCACTGACACTGTTTTTTCTACTTCCAAGGTACTGCTGGTTTATTAGAATTGTTTTGTAAAGAAATCTAGAGGTTTGTCTATGGTAGGCAGAAGTGACTGGGGAACTGTTCAGCTGTACAGAGGAGATGTGGAACCTTCAGAATAGGATACTTTGACTACTTGCATACCCTTAACATTCTGGGGATACTTTAGCAAGGGCATTCTTCCATAAATACAATGTAGGACCATGGGCCATGAGCATGTCAACCCTCATATCAATGTGCTTGATGTGGAGTAAGCAATTAAAGTAATATTTTAATTTAAGTGACTTGTCAAATTTAGCAGTAGAGAACAGAAGGGTACAAGGTACAACCATTTTATTTTAAAGCTGAACAGCAGTAATAGGTCACCCAATTTAATATGTATGCTAGTAGACAGTTTATGGACTCCATTTAAAGAGACTTGAAGGTCATAGTAGTTTGGCTGTATAAGTTAAGAATTCATAGGCCGCTTTATGCAAACCTGAACTTTGTCTGCAAAAAATTATATTTTTGCATGAAACACACTTTTATCTATACCCATGTTGATGAAATGTTATCATTTCAGCACACTTGGTTTTCCAGTTTTACAGATTTTTTTTTTTGAGTCCTAGCTAGCCTTACCATACCATTGTATTCTTTTCTTTGCACACCCACATTCCAGAAGTGACGCTGGCTAAAACCTTAACCAGATGTATGACAGCCATCTTTAAAGTCTAAAATGCTTCAAACCACGGTGATGCCTCATCAGTGGTGTCATGCTCCACCTGTTAATACAACCTTGTAAAGGTTTTAAGTCTTACTTTCTTTCTGCGATGAGTTATGTGAGACTGCAAAGCTCAATTAGTTTAGTGCAGTTTCTTTGGCATCACACAAATAAGTTGATCATGCCATTGCCATTAAAATACTGGCTAGCCTGTTACACTTCCAGAATGTATTCAACCCACTTATTAAAAATTCTGCAAGATAATAAAACATGTACACAGTTCATAGCTATCCCTTATTCAATGGGAGCCTGTAGATATTTGTTTTTTATTCTACATATAACATCTGCCATATTCTGCACCTTGCGGTTTCACAGACATCTCTGCATGATACTAAACATTTAGTTTCACCTTCTGTAAATTCATGTCTAAATCTCTTTCCACAAATTGCTGCAGGTGGCTAGCATTCATTCATAATCATAGGCTGTCATACTCTCACCAGGCAGCTGTGCTCTTCTTTCAGACAAATGGGATGTGGCACCTAACAGCTGCCACATGTCACGAAATTTAGGAAAGCATCTACAAAGTTGTATTGCCTGAAGGTGGTCCACACACAATAGCTTTGTTGTTACAACTTTACTAAGTAATAAAGTGGCCTCATCATTCTCCACTGCTTCCCACTATAAATGAAACTGCCTTAAAAGATGCAAAAATAGACACACATTGGTTGTTCTGCGAAGGACATTCTTGCAAATATGATTTTTTTTCTACAGAGAATTTCTTGTTTTAAAAAATGTCCTCTGTATCATCTAGAGGTTATATGTGTCAAGGAAGAACAGTGCACTCAGAAATGGAATTCATATCAGAGCTATAAGAAATGTATGGTGCCGTACTTTAAAAGGTCGCACACTCTAAATCAATTCCTCTTTTTAATCAAGGGTTGCTGACAAATTGTGAAAAAATGAAGTAGAAGGCTTTAGTTATGGTCTTCATTTGTTAGCTGAGCAGACACCTTAGAGAAAAGGGTCTTTTTGCAGAAGTGACATGGAAGCCCTGGTCTGAGTAGCAGACTTGCTCCTAATAAGATGGCATGTAAACAAAGACTGAAAGAATCAAACCCAAAATAGACTGTGCTGTACTGCCAGACAAACAATGTTAACACAATACGATGTATGAAAGGATTCAAAACTTGAAGCATTGACTTGCCAGTCACAATCCTCTAGTACTTGACCCACTCCTTAAAGCTTACAGGATGGTTCATGTTTATTGGTGAGGTGATATATCATTACTACCCTAGGAGGCATTTTTATTTACTTAATCTGCATAAAACTATGGATTAATTTGTTTCTGTGAATTTTATTCACTTATGGAACACAGCAGCTTACATTTCATAGAGCAACATAATCACCAACAAATCTGTAGCACATTTATCTTAATACACAAATCTCTCCCTAGGAAAGGGTCCCTCTCTGTCACAAAGTGTGACTAGACAGCTCCATGGTATTGAGGAATGGGGTGCTGACTACGGCCCCAGTGACAGAGGTTTATTAGCTGCATGGGCACAGTGGTGCTGCCTGGAAGGAAGAAGAATTCACCTGTCTCAGGACTGATGGGTGAAAAACTGTGTCCCAGGCAATGTGTTACATTTTTAAATTTTGATTGGAGACTAGAGATAAGACAAAGGCATCTATCTGCAATTGGGGGAAGGGGGAGCAATAGCTACCAGGGTAACATCACTTATGGAAATGGGACACAAAGAATATGACCAGAGGCACAGCAGGCTTAAAAATACCTCCGACAGTTTAGTGGTTGATGATTGTAGTAAAAAATATATTAAAAAATTAAAGTGTGACTCACTTGTTTCTATGTTTACTTAAAAATAAAACTTGTGCCCTCCCCCTACACCCAAAGTACAGTTGACCATAAGCTCCTTATCCTTCATTTCAAAATTCAAATCAGACAAGCCATCCCACCCACCCATCCCAGACTATAGTTTGACCTGTTCAGAGCCAATGAGGAGATTGAGGCACCACAGGGCAGAGTCATACTGCCACTAAGAAAGTTCTGTTTTATATGCCATAAATTCCCTGCTCCCTTGAGTGCACCCATGCTGGACATGCAGTGGGACATGCTGGCATAATGTCATACTTCCACAGCTACTCAGCCACTGCTCCTACCTTCCTAAGGATAATGTCCCCCATACATCCCCAGTTCTAGCAGAGATCAATCCTGAGGTGAACCTGAGAGCACACCACCTCACTCCCAGCATGGGCATGCCCATCCACAATTACCAGTGCCCGAAACATCTGGCCTACTAAGTAAGCATGGATCATCTGGGCAGTAGTCAGGCTTTATCCCTGTACTCCAGATTTCTTGCTTTGTTGTTTCCCCCGTCACTTGCTACATGTGTAGTATTCTTGCTTTTCAATGCTTGCTATCTTAGGTGTGTATGAAATCTCATACTATTTTCTTTTGGTATTTGCCTCTCTAGGTCTTACATATTATTGCTCATTATTTTTCACACTTTTGATCCTAGAAAAGCCACACAGCAAGATGTTAACAGCCCTGTCTTCTTTCTCTCCCACTAGAGTCCTGACACAATTCTTTAGTTAGATCAAAAGAATTACTGCTTTTAAGAGGGCTCACATGTCCTAAAAAGTTATATATACAGCTCTTCTATTGTATTGTATCTGTCACAGTTGTCAAAGGCAGCCAAAACTAAACCCCAAAGACCTTCTAGATGTAGAACAAAAACAAATACCCTCAGCAACCCCAAATGTACTCATTCAAAACAACAACCTCAACACATACAGCCACATCTCATGGACCCTCTACTTATAAGCCCAGACAGCAGGCCACCACACAATCCAACATTCTGGCCATTTGGAGACTCCATTGTGAGACACACTGATGTCTCTGTCTCTGGACTAAGCAAGGAGAAAGTCACAGTCAGTCATTTATCATGGACCATGATCTGCTACATTACACACACACAGTACCAGTATGACCAGTACATAGTCCATGTGGTTCTAAATGACCTGAGACATACCTCCCTAAACTATATGAAGAGACACATCATGGAGCTCTCAGAATATACGTCCCAGGCTAGTATTAGCCTAGGACTGAGCAGCATTTTACCTTCTCCAAGACTAATTCCACAAGACAAACAGACGATGACTGACTATAATTAATGGCTTAGTTTCTGGTGTCATTCTAAGGGGCTGCAATATTTGTCAGCATGGAACAAGATGTTCAACAGACCATACTGCTTTGAAAGGGGTGGTCTGCAACTCTCCGCTTCAGGCTTTTGAATATTTGCTAAAACATTGTCCTTCCCTATACTGCCTTTTTAGCTAATGCCAAACTGAAATTCCTTCTGACATAGCAAATCAAAATGAAGAAAATCTGAAGGGGCTAGGAGTCTAAACAAGAAACTCCACTCCATACAAGCTCTCTTCACTCTAGAGGATGCTGACATTTGTGCATTCAATGAAACATGGTTTAAATCCACAGAGAGCAGACCAGCAGTGCAAGGCTATAATACCGTTCACCCATTTAGACCAGCTACAACATAGACAGGGACTAAAGGTGGAGGTGTCCTGAATTGGAAAAAAATAAGTATACCTCAAGGCATCCCACCTCACCCCAGTCATCTTTGGTATTCCTAAGGTGCACAAAGGTCTACACCCTCTAAAATTTAGACCAATAGTGGCAGGAGCAGGTAGCATCACGGAGCCATTAGGGAAGTTTGTAGATATATCCCTTAAACAGTTGGTAGCAACATTCAAACACATCTGTAAGGACTCTTGGGAGTTCCTGAGAAACATTAAAAAAGAATATTATGTAGTAACTGACTTTTTGGTTACTATTGATGTCGTTCAGTTATTTCCCAGCATTCCCCACAAGACTGGTCTGGAATGGTTTAATGAGATTTTAATTACACATTCTGAGTTTAGTGCTAATACTATAAACTTGCTTGTAGAATTTATGGAAATCATTTTAAGCAATAATTTTATCTATTTTAATGGAGAAACTTTTAAACAAAGAAAAGGGGTGGCTATGGGCACACCTTGTGCCTCAGCATATGCAAATATTGTTTTATATTTCTGGGAAACTAAATACATTTTTTCAACTTTGTGGGCAAGTAAGATTACATATTATCAAAGGTTCCTGGATGACATCTGTATCTTCTGGAGAGGAAACATGGAAGAACTTAATGAGTTTCTTAAATACATTAATAATACTACGCAATTTTTGAGATTTACCTTTAATGTTAGTGACTGTTAACTAAATTACTTGGATGTCCAGTTAACTAAAAACAGTGAGAGGGGTATGTTCCAATCATCTATATACAGAAAAAGTACGTTTTCAAATGCATATCTCCACTTTAGTAGTGGACACCCATATTCTCAGAAGAAAGGAATATTAAAAGGATAGTTTATTAGGACTTCAAGAATGTGCAGCACTGATAGGTTGTTTGATCAAGAAGTATAACTGTTAACTAACCTCTTCTTAGATAGGGGATATCCAAAGCAGCTAATTGAGATGATGCTATAAGAAGTTAGTTGTAATAGGGGAACTAAATATTTCCCACTGCTTGGTGTTGGTGAAGACAACTCACCCAGTAAAAACCAGGTGATTCATTCAGAAACGCAAGGTTTATTTGTACACACATTTAATAATGATTCTGTTAAAATAAAAAATACTGTTTTAAAATATTGGCCAATTTTAAAACTACAAGAAGATACTAGTAGATTTTTACCTGAACAACCAACATTTGTAAATGCAAGAGCTATGAACCTTAAGGATATTTTTGAGAGACAGTACCAAAACACAAAGGTCTCAAAAAATGCCAAAACGGGTACATATAAGTGTAATGCTTGTAAACAATGCCTGTATATTATGGACAGTAGTAGTTATTATATTCCATCAAGAAATTTTAATGTTAAATCTTTTTTTTTTTTTTTTTAACTTTTTTTTTTTTCAAAACAGGTTTATTGTTTTAACATATAAGAGAAATATCATAACAATTTTATACAAGTAATTAAAAATAGGTATTATTATAATATTCAACAAAACAACTAAAGTATTTACAAAGACATCCACTACAATCAGATCAATTAATTAAACTAAAATACCATGCTATTGAAATTAAAATTTTTTTAACAAATTTTGTAAATTATCCCATACAATAAAATAAGATGTTTTTCTATTTGTTCTAGTCCTAATTGTGTTTATTTCCATATGGCACACTATATTCATAACATTTTTAAATTCATTGAACGAAGGAGGTGTATCTGAAATCCAATTTCTAGTTATTATTTTCCTAGCCACTGCTAGAATAGACCATAACAAGGGAAGCTTAACCTTTTTAACACTTTGAGGTACAGGTGTGTTGAATAATATAAGAGATTTAGAAATAATGAAATTATCTGTAAAAAGAGCCTGCAAAAATTAATTAATTGACTTTCAGTATTCTTTCAATTTTATACAGTCATAAAACATATGAGCCCAGTCAGCATTAATTTCTACATTACATCTCTTACATAGATTATCTTTATTATTTATTTTATTCATCATCAAAGGCGCATAAAAAGATCTATGTAAAAATTTCCATGTATAAAGTCTCCAGACAATGGAAGACGTAGTTCTATAAGCAGATTCCAATATATATTGTTTATCTTGTTGATTTGGTGGGTCCCCATTAATAGAAGTGAAATAATTCCAGTATGAATCTACACTGTAAAAAGTTTCTTGTCTGATAACTTTATGTATGTATGAAAGTTTACCTTTATCAGAAACTTTATGTTGTAAATTTAATATCAAGTAATCAATCAGTGTTGGAATAGATTCTTTAACAGTTATAGACATTAAATCTATTTTATTAATGAGATGTTGTCTAAAGGTCTGAACCTCTAACCAGCAAGTTTCTCTTAGATCAAATTCTTGTTTTAAGAAATCTAGATTTTTAACTTTATTATCAGATATCAACTGATACCAGTACTTTAGATCATTATCTATAGCTAAATGAGTTCCTTCAGAAGTAGATGACAAAAGCATACCCTGAGTATACATTATAGGAAATACAATAAAATTCCATTCCCTATACTTAGGGTGCATGAATATAAAGTTACGATAAACTAATAATAATATTTAATGGGTAACAAACCATATGTTTAAGTGTAATAGGTGAAGTACAAAATTCCTTTAGTAACCATAACATGGAGTTATTTACAATCATATTTTTATGTGTTAAGGAGATTTTCATGGAGTGTATACTAATTAGCTCCCAATAATCTTTCCATTTTGTAACATATGACTGATCTATTAATAAAGTAATAACTTTTACAATAGAAGAGATAGTATATAAATTAAAGTCTGGAAAAGAAATACCCCCTTGAGACCAGCTATTAGAATGTTTCTTTAATGCAATCCTAGGTATATTAGGTGCCCATAAGAAATTTAACATTAGTGTGTTCAGTTTCTTGATAATTATTTTTGTAGGTGGAAGTATTATTGATTGTATTAAGTATAAAATCTTGGGGAATATTATCATTTTAATAATTGTAAGTCTCTCCTCCATAGTAAAAAACATATTATTCCAGGTATTAAAAAGATTTTGTATATTAAGAAAACAGGTATTATAATTATTATATATAATAGATTTAATATCTTTAGATAGTATTATACCTAAATAAGTTATCTGACCTGAATTGGGTACATATTTAGTAAAATCATTAATGAGAATATTTTTTCGTGTATATATAAGTAGTATTTTAGTTTTTTCTTCATTGAATATTAAACCAGAAATACTTTTAAAATTCATCATGTTATCAAATAGAGACTGTATAGAAGAATTAGATCCTGCTGATGTAATTAGAACATCATCTGCAAAAAGTTGAATTTTGGATGTTGTATTTTCATCTATTTCAAAACCCTCTATGTCAGTACTGTTTCTGATCAAATTAGCCCAAGGCTCCATTACTAAAGTGAATAATAGTGGAGAAAGTGGACATCCTTGTTTTGTACCTTTAAGAATGGGTATTTTTGTGAAACATATGTTCCTACCTTAATATAAGCCAACGTTCCTTTGTATAAATGTTCAATTAGATTTACAAATACATCCGAGAAGTTTGTGCACTTCATTAAGGTAAACAGATAGTCCCAACTTACTGAATCAAACGCTGAACTTATATCAAGACTAATAAGTGTTAAATCTTTCTTTTTCCTATTTGCAAAATCTATTAATGTTAAAGTTCTTCTTATATTATCAAAAGTATTTCTATTTACAATGAAGCCTGTCTGATCTATATCTATAACGCGGAATGATTGTCTTCAATCTATCAGCAAAGATATTCATAAACATTTTATAATCAACATTAAGTAATGAGATGGGCCAATATGAAGAACATCTAGTTGGATCTTTATTAGGTTTTAAAATTGGCGAAATAAATGTATATTGCCAAGATGGGGGGGTTATTAACTCAGTTTGGGCCAAAATAAAACCTTATGTATTAATGAATATGTATTTTTAGAAAGGATTTTATATATCTCTGGTATAATACCATCATTACCCGGTGCTTTGTTTGATTTAAGCTTATTTATTTGTGTAATAACTTCTGTATATGAAATACTCTTGTCCAATAGTTTAATCTGTTGTTTATTAAGCTTTTATTCATATTTGTGGTTATAAACTCCTTTATTTTATCTTTAGGTTCCATGTTAATATTATTATGGTTAATTTT